>NW_021618674.1:810-7225 GCF_004785775.1 Grammomys surdaster | reverse complement strand
TTTTGCCTTTGAAAGTCTTGGCGAAGGGACAGTCCTAGAGTACAGGAGTATTGTAGGAAACTAGTCAGGAAGTACAGCCTATTATTATCATGAGCAAAATGATGCATATTAATAGTTAGCATTCTTATGATCCCTGACATTAGCATTATGACCTCTCATTCTGTTGAATGTGTGCATATGCAAATGTAATTCATATGTCCCATTTGAGTATTTTCCTATAGAGTGTAAATATTCTGCTTTTCTGTTGTTTCTGCTTTTGCTTTCATAGACACTGTTATGCTGAGTACATTAACACCTTCTGATTAAAAATCAATGTATAAAATATGATCCACTTTTCCATTCTTGCTCATAGATGGGTGTGGGGTTTTCATGTGTATGTATGCACGCTATGGGGACACACATATTTGCATGGGTGCTTCCATTGTTTCCATACTGAGTGCCCTATTTGTGCTAGGTCTGAGACCATCAAATTAGAAGTACTCACACAGGGTCCTGCGGTCTGTGCAGGGCTATGAGAAGTAGAAGGCAGGCTTGATCACTCCCTTGTCTGCTACATTGTTATTCTTTACTCCCTGTGATATTTGTTATTACTGAGGATCAGGAAGAAATCTCTTCACCCATACCATACCAGCAAGAAAATAAGAAAACAGAAGTCACAGGGAATCAAAAGCATTAGACTGGAAGCACCCACTACTCCAGTGTGGTCCTCAACTTTCACCTTGTTGGGACTGAGTCCTGTTAGCTACTGCACATGCTAAGCTAGCAGTCTCCTGAGCTCCTGGGAATTGTTTTGTTACCACAGCTTGTCTGGTTGGAGGAGCTCTGGGATTACAGGTCTGCACTGTCTCAGACAACTTTAAATGAATTCAGGAGATCTGATCTCTGGTCTTCATGCTTTTCTGGCAAGTACTTTACCCAGGGAGCCATTTCCTCCACCCCACACCCCACCATTTCCATCTCACTGCTGTATTCTGGAGTCTCTGATTCAAATCTTGTCATTAAGAGATAGAAGATTTTTTCTTTGTGAACCAGCCGCTCTTCTTCTAAGTTTCTCTCTCAAAGGCACAATGCACAGATATCAAAAGGCATCAATAAGTATAAAGTCTTTCCTTGTAAAATGAATCATAACAGAACAAGACTAAAAATAATACAGATGTTCACCAGTGTGGGAATGAATAACTCAAGTTAGGTCTGCATCTTCTACTAGAACACAGGTATAATAAAGCAGAATGTCTCCTTTTTTACTGTAAATGATCTTCGATGTATTACTAAGTGAAGGGGTTAAGTTATTTAAAAATGTCTAGACCCGATGCTATGTAGTACACATTGGATGTATGTAGCATTGGATAGCCACATGAAGCCATTCAAATATAAGATTAAATTCATACTTAATTTTCCCATCATATTCATCCTTCTTCAAGTATTTATATGTTCAGTTTCCAAAATTCATAGAAGCATAAATGTAAAGGAAAACAAATAAGATTTATATTCAACTTCACAGGTTCCTAGAGTAACAATAGGTTTTAGAAAAGGGGAACTCTTGGCTATTGAAAGGGGACTGGTTAGCTGTATGTGCCACTCAAGTGCAGGGAAGGCGTTCCCTGCTGTGGACTCCCATTGTAAGTATTGTATACTTTGTAAACTTTGTAAACTCTCAAGGTAGAAAACCTAAGAGGTACTAGCACCACTTGAGGAGCTCCAGGAGCCAGGACCCTCCCCCAGACCTGCCTAACTGACATAACAGATATTCCAGCCTCTGTAAATGTCACAAAGTTTATCTACAGCTTCTCAACAGGAACAGCTCCAGGTTATGCTAATTTTAGGTGAAAAGTCTGAACAAATAATACAAATCCCCTGAGCAGGAAAACCCACCAATCCATGAGCAGGAACAACCAAAGATCGCTGAGCTCCCCCAAGCTCAGGACTTAAAATGCCCCCAATCCTCACACTGGAAATCTTCTCCCTAGAAATCTCAGCCCCCTGAGAAACCCTTTACAAAGATTGTGTCTGTTTAGGGCCCAGGGTCTTCTCCCTCCTGGAAGCAGAAGAAGCCACTCCCCTCTTTGTCCCTCCATATCCTGAACCCTCCCAACCGGTCTCTTGTATGAGAGTGTGTCTGGTGTGTCTCTCCTACCTGAATTAAAACAAAAGCAAGGAAAGAAGTGGAGTCAGGCTGGGGCTCCTGAGGCCCTCAGCTCAGCTGGGAATACCTGCCCCGCCCCACCCCAACTCCCACCCCTGGAGCTGCAAAGCCTCTGGTGAGGAGGAGTCCTCTCAGAGATGTGTGGCTCATGGGCTCACCGACCTAAGAATAAGCTTGCAGTTGGACACTGTGGAACCTCAGTTCCCGGGGATCTGACACCTCCTTCTGACTTATTCGAGTACCAGGCACAGAAGAGGAATATATACATACATATATAGCTAGATAGATATGCAGATGTAGATGATGTATAGGTATGTGTATATGTATATAGAAGGCACAATACTCATACACACAGAATAACATAAAAATAATTAATGCACTCATGTTTCCATAGTCTTTTTACACTTTATTGAATAGTGAGACTAAGAACCGCAAGAGGATTTGCAGATTTTTTGTGGAATCAATATTTGTTAAGGGAGGTAATGAAGATGAGGGAGAAAATGTGTGTAAATCTAGTGCAGACAGCTTCAAGCCAGGCCAGAGCCATATCCTCCGACGAGCAGCAGTCGAGTTTGGTCTTAGTACAGTTTTCTTAAGGAGTCTGTGGAGAGTTCAAGACAGCTGGTGATGAGTAGTCTGCCTAGCTCCTTTCCACTTACCCACTGGAATATATGAAAGGATAAATAGTGTGTGGAACGTTCTGAGAGAAGATGGCCAGCCTGCCAAAAATTCTGAAAACAGTTTTTGAAGCCCTGAAAGCTAAGGCATGTTTTAAAAGAGAATAGGGCTGTGTTCAAGAGGTTGCCGGAAACTTTGGTGCTCTCAGGTATGATAGCATATTACTAATTGAGTAACATATTATTAATAATTTGGCCTGATACTGTCAATTGAACTAAAATTCCAGTATAAAATTGTGTTAAAATTGATAAGCCCAAATAATTGAAAATGTTCTTTATTATATGTCTGCCATATTTTGAAGAGCATATGATAATTTGCTATTAATATTATTATTTTCAATTGAAAATAGATTTTTTTGTCATACAAGAAATGACATAAAAATCCCCCAAACCACTAAACTGGAAGTCATGAATAATACCCAAAGATCTGATGTAGATCTGTGCAAACTTGTGAATGTTGCCTCATCCTCTGTGAATTTATATATGAAATAATTAGGCAAGTTTCAGACTTTGGGATGTAGCCCAGTGGTAGAGTACTTGTTCCGCATGTACGGGGCCCTGCGTTCGAGTCCCGGCGTCTCCAAAACATCCCTTTTTAGCTTTTGAGGTTTTATTTTCAGGTTCTGTTTCTACACACGGTGTCCCAGACATTATTTTCTGTTATGAGGGCGTGTATGCATAGTTAATGAATTGATAAAAGAGTTCATCTATGACCATAACCCCACTGTTCATCTATAACCATGACATTTCCATGGAGACCTCCGTAGTCTAGTGAGTACAGCATGGTCATGCCTCCCGGAAAATGTTTTGTTCACAGCTTTACCAAAGCTCTGCCTTCAGACTGGTGGCAGTTTCCCTTATGGGTTTACATTTTCGGGTTGGAGGCCAAGATACCAAGGGTGTATGAGTTCTGCTTTGAGAGAAAGGAAGGAAGTGCTGGGCTGAGAATTCCTAGTTACAGAGCAGAGAGAGAAGGCTCATTGTGGTTGTCATGGAAACCTGGGGTCATTGTAGAAACCTTCTTCAATTGTGATATAGGCGACTATGTAGTGAAAGAAGCATTCTCTGTAGCTTATCGGTTCCTAGAGGTGAGCACTTGAATCTCCCTGAGGGTTGGAAGACAGATGCTGGGATCCCAGACCCGAGGTGGCTCACTCCCACATCGCGATTTGTGACCAGTGTGCCCCCTCCAGAAAGAGAGAGAGGTGGGGCATTCTGCCTCTCAGAGGCTGCTGCTCTGCACTAGGCTACACTGGAGCCATTGCCAGAGTGTTCTGGAGAGCGAAGGGAGCTGGGGAGATAGGACAGAATATAGTGTGCACTCTCCCATTCTTCTGTGGAATGGATATGAGAGGTGGGACTTTAAGTGGTAAAGCCTAAACAATAGTCTATGATTGTCCTGTATAGATGTCTCAGATGACTGTTTACATATGCAGTTGGTTAGAGGACTTTCTTTTGTCTGTCTTTTTTTTTTTAGCTTGCAGTTTTGCTTTATTTTGAGACAGTGTTTCACTATGTCCTAGCCTGGCATAGAACTCTCAATGATCCTCCTACCTCAGCTTCCTAGTGAAGGGATTACAATTGTGGGACACCTGTGTGCTTTAGATTACTTGGAAACTTTAAGTTGCATTCTTTTGTGGTACCCACAAAACCACATGATCCCTATGTCACCTCAGAACCCCTACCATGGTTCTGTCTGTACTCTTACCTTGTTAATGTCGATAATAAACCTCTTATAAAATTAACTGCAGGCCCAGAGCCTAATTAAAATTTATCTATGCTCTCTTTAGCCCAGAAGTATCCATTCCCTGGCCCCTCTGTGTTGGAATCACCTAACATCTTATCACTGATAAATAACATTTTATCTGGTATGGTAACACATTTTTTAAAATTAACATTATATTATCTTAAGAAAACCATAGCTTTCTACCAAGAAAAAAATCTGAAAGTGCCATCAGATAGCAGCCAATGCCAACAGCTGAGGTTTGCCCTAGTTAACACTTCCATCAGTGTATATAAGAAGTGTTTGATTTGTAGCTTATCTGCTCTGCTAGTATAAACCCTTCATGAAACTGCTTCCAAGTTGTACCATGGAATTTGTAATAACCTACATCTGTCTCATTCATTTTTGACTCCAGAATAAACTTCTTCTTCCCATTGAGGTGACAGCTATGTTATTGTATCAGCATTTGTATGTGTGATGTTGTATACATACTTTTGTGTGTGTGTGTGTGTGTGTGTGTGTGTGTTTGTGTGTGTGTGTATGAAGTTTCCAGGAATATTCTCTGTGTGGGACATTAAGGATTAAATAATGAGCTCATGCCATTCACAGATATAAGTGTATATGAGGAACACATGTGGTATACAACTTTCTACCCTCTGCATTGCTTGCGTAGTGTCATAACATTGATGCCTAAATGACTCCTGTGGGATTTGGAAGAGACTATTAATATAGTCATGAAAGTTAGTTAAATCATGTCTTGCTAGGATAATATGATGCTAGTGTTATAATTCTTTTCCTGCTTCTTCAATGGTGATCTGGTGTTTGGTACATTGATTCTTTATTCTCCATATTGATTTATCTTAGTATGGCTCAGAATACCCATTTTCCACACTGTTACCAGCTCATATTGCCATTCTATAGTTTAGAGCTCAGCTTGTCCCAGTATTGGCCAGTGGAATTCATTGTGTCTTCATCTGATGCCTCTGGAGAATTTCCTGAGTCTGAACATTTCACTCTGTGCCTGTGTGTACTATATAGAAAGGGAGGGAAATGTAAGAGTAAATGGACAAGCTCACATTTCCACTGTGTGTATGCATTCCCTGGCATTGCTGGGTGTGTTCAGGATTACAATATCAGCTAGGAAGAGGAAAGGGATCATGTATACCTTCCACTGAAGTAGTCTGCTCAGACAAGCCACCATTATTCCATCATCTGGATTTTAGGTGCTTTCTCCTCCTGGTATCAGCTTTTCCATGTGTGTATTTCCCTATGTTTTTCCCTCCAGTGTGACAGACAAGGGTTTTGTCTCTGCATCCCAGAAGCAGGAGCTCATTGAGAAGAATGCAGTGTGCTGTGGAGTCTCTCAGCCAGAATGGGTGGAAAGAATGTGGGCTCGTTCTGAGTAGGTTGGTTCTCTTCCACCTCCCTTACCTTATCAATAGGTTATCCATATCCTGTCTGATGTTCATCAGCAGTCTTTTGAGGTTAAATGTGATTCCATGTGTAAAAACACCCTGCCATCTCAAACAGAAGGAGTGACCAAGGCACTTTGGAGTAATTCTTTTACATCGTGTGTCCCAGAATTCCAGAGTAGGTGTTCTATTAGTGGTGCTCACATGTGGTGTGTGCTGTATATCTGGCTCATTCTGGTATGCTTGTTAAAATTGTTCTTTCACAATACTCCCGTGTAGATATGAGTTTGGAGCTTCATATTCCCTACCTGTACCAGTTTCAGCCACTCTCTTAGGGTATCTTTGGATCTGCATATAGAAGACACACACACACAGAGGGAGAGAGAGAGACAGAGAGAGAGAGAGAGAGAGAGAGAGAGAGAGAGAGACAGAAAGAGGAGAGAGAGAGAGGGAGAGAGGG
>NW_021618674.1:0-710 GCF_004785775.1 Grammomys surdaster | reverse complement strand
GAGAGAGAGAGAGAGAGAGAGAGAGAGAGAGAGAGAGCAGTTAATTTGAAATTTCCTTGGCCACCTCAAAGCCTGGGCACTCCTAAAACTTCCCTTGTAAGCTCGGCCCCACCAAGCATGTGGACAGTGGCCATTTACCAGAAATTTCTCATGACTGGTTGGCTTTATATCCCTATCCTCCTATGTCCTCCCAGCTTTCTCTCTGGAGTCATGGTGACTCCTTTCTCCTCCCTACTGATTTTTACCACTTGCAACTCTATGGTTTCAGAACTGCTTCCAAGGGTCCCGACTTGCCTCCCTTTGCCCAACCATTTCTGCCAGAAACAGGGTGATTCTTTCAACTTCATTTCAAGATACTTCCTCTTGTTTCTAATTTTCTG
Source organism: Grammomys surdaster (assembly GCF_004785775.1). NCBI lineage: Eukaryota > Metazoa > Chordata > Mammalia > Rodentia > Muridae > Grammomys > Grammomys surdaster. The sequence goes on along the minus strand of NW_021618674.1, from coordinate 330 downwards.
GAGTCTGGGGTATACTAGAAAATTTTATACTTATCTGTATTTCCATTGTGTGTCCTTTCACAAGTAGATGTAACTTCTGCTTTCATGTCTAGATTCATGATCTACACACACACACACAGCCACACTCACAATGCACATATACTTCTCAATTCAATAAATGAGAGAAAACATGGGGCATTACACCATACTGAATCACACACACACACACACACACACACACACACAGCCACACTCACAATGCACATATACTTCTCAATTCAATAAATGAGAGAAAACATGGGGCATTATATCTTACTGAATGTGTTTTATTTTACTTCTTGGAAGTGTAGC
>NW_021618673.1:0-2757 GCF_004785775.1 Grammomys surdaster | reverse complement strand
ACACATACTGGAGAGAAACCTTATGAATGTAATCAATGTGGTAAAGCATTTTCACAACGGAGTAATCTCCAATGTCATAAAAGAACACACACTGGAGAGAAACCTTATAAATGTAATCAATGTGGTAAAGCCTTTACAAGACCCACTAATCTCCAGTATCATAAAAGAACTCATACTGGAGTGAAACCTTTTGTATGTCATCACTGTTTTAAAGCCTTTTCAGATCAGAGTATTCTCAAAAGTCATAAAAGAACACATAGTGGAGGGAAACCTTATGAATATAATCAATGTAGTAAAGCCTTTTCACGTCAGTGATCTCCAACATCATAAAAGAACACATACTTGAGAGAAACCTTATGAATGTAATCAATGTGGTAAAGTCTTTTCACAACAGAGTAATCTCCAATGTCATAAAAGAACACATACTGGAGAGAAACCTTATGAATGTAATCAATGTGGTAAAGCATTTTCACAACAGAGTAATCTCCAATATCATAAAAGAACGCATACTGGAGAGAAACCTTATGAATGTAATCAATGTGGTAAAGCCTTTGCAAGATCCAGTACTCTCAAATGTCATAAAAGAACACATACTTGAGAGAAACCTCATGCATGTACTCAATGTGGTAAAGCATTTTCACAACAGCGTACTCTACAATATCATAAAAGGAAACATAGTGCAAATAACCCTTAAGAATGTAATTAACGTGATAAAACCTACTTACAAGGGAGATGTCTCCAAAACTGTAGAAGACCACATACTGGAGAGAAATCTTATTAACATAATCCATGTGACAAAAGGCTTTTTACAAAGTTATTTTCTGCAAAAGTATAAAAGAGCCCATGTTGGAGAAGAACTATGAATGTAATTGTACTGGCTGGTTTTGTGTGGAACTTGACACGGGCTGGAGTTATCACAGAGAAAGGAGTTCCAGTTGAGGAAATGCCTCCATGAGATTCAGCTGTATGGCATTTTATGAATTAGTGATAATTTGAGAGGGCCCACTGTGGGTCTCATCATTCTTGGGATGGTAGTCTTGGGTTCTATGGGACTTTGTTATTTTCCAAGAACTACAACTTCAGCATTCCAGGAAGTTACCTGTTCCCTGGGCAGGTGAGTCATATAAGTTAATTTTGGGCATTACACAACCTTGATCTGTTGACATCATAATCTCTTCGCCTATACACATTGTTCCTCTAATAAGTAGTGTGATGTCAAGCCAGGGGAAGCAAACCAGTAAATAACATCCTTCCATGGCCTCTGGGTCAGCTTCTGCTTTTTGACTTGCTTAGTTCCAGTCCTGACTTCCTTTGGTGAGGAACAGCAACTTGGAAGTGTAAGCTCAATAAACCCTTTCCTCCCCAACTTCCTTATGGTTCATGATATTTGTACAAGAATAGAAACCCTGACTAAGACAGTATTCAGTGTGTTAAAGCCTTTGCACTTCCTACTTCTTTCCCAAACATAAAAGACCCATACTGGAAGGAAACCTCACAAATGCAATCAATGAGTTAAATACTTTTCACACGTTTGTAGTCTCTATTATTATAAAACAGCACATAATAGAGAGAAATCTTATGAATGTAATCAGTGTTCTAAAGCTTTTGCAAGTCATGGTCATCTGCAGTCTTATAAAAGATCCATACAATAGATAAATCACATGAATGCTATCGATGTGGTTCAGCCTTTGCATATCATTGTTCTTTACAGACACAAAAAAATCACTCTGGAGAGAACCCTTGTTAATGTAATCACTGGGGTAAAACCTTGTGAATTCACTGTCATCTGCAAATACATAATAGAACACATTCAAGAGAGCAACCTTCTCAAAGTAATTAGTGTATTAAGCTCTTGGGAGTTACAGTTATCCCCCAATACATAAAACAACACATAATGTAGAGAAACTGCATGAATGTCATGAATGATTTAAAGCCTTTCCAGGACAGTCATTTCTGAATACACGAAAGAAAATGTGCAGGAGAGAAACCTCATGAATTTAGTCAATGTTAGAAAGCATTTGCATATCACAGTTGTCTCCAAACACATGAAGGGGCACATGGTGGAGAGAGGCCCTATGAGTGTAATGCATGTGGTGTCACTGTCTTCTCCAAATACTTCAAGAAATACACACTTTGGAGAAATCTTATGAATGAAATGAGCATGGAAAAGCCTGTTTATATCACTATAGTTTCCAAAGACATAAAAGAACACATATTGGAGAGAAACTTTTTGAATGTACTCAAGTTGGAAAATCCGTTACATGCCACAGTAGTCTCTGAATACCAAAATGAACACATACTAGAGAGAAACCTTCTGAAAATAATCAAAGTGTTAAAGCCTCTGCATGTCGTAATCATATTTAAATGCATGAAAGAATTCATAGTAGAAGTAAACTGCTGTGATTTTAATATGCTTGGACCAAAGAAGTGGCAATATTAAGATGTTTGGCCTTGTTGAAGTAGATGGTTTTGTCTGTAAAAAAGTGAATTCCTACTGTGGTTGCCTTTGGAGCTCTGGCCAGGATAAAACAGACCCTGCTACAATTTGGCTGGAAGACTGACTCTTCCTGGTTGCCTTCTCATGAAGATACAGAACTCTGACCTCCATCTCCAGCATCATGGCTTCCTGCATGCTGCTAATCTTCCTGCTATGATGGTAACTGACTCAAGATTTGAAACTATAAGCCAGGCCTAAGGAAATACTTGCCTGTAAAACAGTTTCCTTGGTCACAGTGCCTCTTCTTAGCAATGGAAATT
>NW_021618672.1:0-1277 GCF_004785775.1 Grammomys surdaster | reverse complement strand
ATGTCATAATTTGTCTATCATATATCTTAGCCCTTGTCATGTATATCTGCATGTTTTCTGGGATCATATTCACAAAAGCTAAACAGATCCCATAGCTTTGCGTTTCATCTCTCAAGTCTGAGAGAAACTGAATACCCTGGTCATCATTTGAGATGACCAGGCCAATCCAAGTCCATCTAAAATGAAGCATCAAGGAGACCATGCCATGGGACAAACGTGTGTCCTTGGTTGCTATCTGATAGACATAGGGAAACTGGTCATGGTCACTCAGGTTAGGATTAAATGGTCCAAAGAAAATCTAAAAGATGTAGAAGAGAAGGAGAAACATCCACATGAGGAATATGATTGTTAGGAAGTTTGGACTTGCATACAAATAACATTACTCACCTTTCAGAACTCCCATTAAGGATAGTAAAATAATTCTATAAATAGCATGTATTGTTCCTTTTGTATTCTAGACTATTCTTGTCATCTCTGAGCATTCTAGAAAAATGTTTTGCCTATTTCCTACAGTGTGTCCATGATCTGATTTTATATCCTTTATAATATGTGTAAAACAGCACACACAGAAACACATGCTGACCAAGGTTTCTCCCTATGCAACTGTGAGTGGACTGAATATTATGAACTCATCCAGTGTCACACATTCTCACCTTCACACTCTTAAAACAACTTGTCATTTTTAAGGTTGCCATCCATGATGGTCCTGTAAGTTGTATATCACAAAATCTCTGTATTCCACAGTTATAATTAACAAAAACATAATAATTGTCTTTTTGTAGTGAATAGATTTCATCCAGAAGTCCAAATGTGTCTTCATACATGCCAACAATTCGGGAGAACATCAAAGACATGTTTGGTAAAAGATAAGGATTCTTGTTGATCTCATCCATAGCAAAAAATATTACTAAAGACTCCTCATATCTTCTTGCTGGCATGCTACAAGAAGCCAAAGGAATGATTAAGGAGGATGTACAAGACATGAAATTTTCTGCTAAATTGCAGTAATCATTGTGCTATGAAGAATGCTAAGCTTCTGTGTAAGTGCTACTTTTGCTTAAATAAGCCTTAGAAATTAGAGATCTTTGGGGTTGAATATAATTTAAATATTCCTCAAAATATGTTACTGTAGTGTGATACTTTTTATAATCAAGAAAATCCATAAAGACCTTGTTTTATCTCTGAATGCCATTCCCGAACTAGTGTCAGGAGCTGACAAGGAGAAGCTGAAAACTAGCAGATGATCTTCCTGAGATGGATCTGCCTTAGATTTAAAA
>NW_021618671.1:0-2784 GCF_004785775.1 Grammomys surdaster | reverse complement strand
TCTGTTCAGAATGAGCTTATGAAGGAGCCCTTTGCTGTGATGTGGGCATGGCACCAAGGAAGACTGTGTTAACTACAGGAGAACTTACAAAGCTCTGTTGAAGCAGTTCTCTATTGTTGGTGCTGACAATGAATGACAGCCTACAGTTTCAAAAAAAAGGACACTCTCCAAACTCGTGAGCTACCTGCAGGCTATACCTTTCCCTCAGTCTTTTATGAGTTATCATCCATGGTGGGTTGGCATTTGCTGATACAGTTTTCTTTGAATCATCCCTGCCTTTGGGTCTAACCTCTTACAAATATTTCTGCAATTTAGCCCAATAAAGCATTGTTCACTAAATTAGACTTTGTTGGTACCCTTAATTTGATCTGTTCTCTGTATCTTATTGAATAAGTGGATGTTTGCTCATGTCTCCATGGAATAGAGTAACAAAATAGGTGAGAGGAAAAAATGCAGGGATGATGGTAGGGGACTGTAGGTGGCATTGTGTCAAGGTATACCTACCCCTATACAATTATGCCACACAGAATATTTTGTATAATATGGTTACTGGGGAAGAAGGGAGTCAAATCCCATCTTGGTGTGGAGACAGGAAGGAGAGATAAAGGCAGCTATGCAGACAGACAGAAAAACTAGGGATAGAAAAGAAAGGCAGGGTTCTTGGGGGCTGAGGCAGGGGTGGGGGACAGAAAAGGAGAGGGGTGTTTTATTTGCCTAACCTGTCTGCCAAAGCAAACTTGCTTCTCTAGATAGGTTTGCTCTTCTTTTACGCTTGTAGGTAGCAAAATACTCACCCTTCCTCACTGTCCAACTCAGAGCACCAAGAGCAGGGTTTGCCTCAAAGGACGCTTCAAGAACTGGACGGAGAAATCCCAAGCGAGCTGCCTGAATCTTCACGAATTCTCTTGTTCTACCTTCCATATAAAGAACCAGGGCCAATTGAATTGGTGACTTTTGGTTTCCACCAGCTGTGGATGCCTTTGACATTATGACTGCAGAAGATTCCACCACAACCATGAACAGCAATCCAACAGTGGGGTCCTCCACCAAGGTACCAGAGGGTGTGGCAGGTGCACCCAACGAGGCTGCACTGTTGGCACTGATGGAGCGCACAGGCTACAGCATGGTACAGGAGAACAGGCAGCGCAAGTATGGTGGACCCCCGCCTGGCTGGGAGGGCCCGCATCCCCAGCGTGGCTGTGAGGTCTTCGTGGGCAAGATCCCACGTGATGTGTATGAAGATGAGCTGGTACCTGTGTTTGAGACCATAGGTCGCATCTATGAGCTGTGCCTCATGATGGATTTCGATGGCAAGAACCGCGGCTATGCCTTCGTGATGTACTGCCACAAGCACGAGGCCAAGCGAGCTGTTTGTGAGCTCAACAACTATGAGATCCACTCCGACCGTCTGCTGGGGGTGTGCTGCAGTGTAGACAACTGCCGCCTCTTCATCGGTGGCATCTCCAAGATGAAGAAGCGCGGGGAGATCCTGGAGGAGATCACCAAGGTCACCGAGGGCGTTCTTAATGTGATTGTTTATGCCAGTGCGGCAGACAAGATGAAAAACCGAGGCTTCGCCTTTGTGGAGTATGAGAGCCATTGTGCCGCAGCAATGGCACGCTGCAAGCTCATGCCGGGTCGGATCCAACTGTGGGGCCACCAGATAGCTGTGGACTGGGCCGAGCCAGAGACTGATGTGGACGAAGACGTGATGCAGACAGTGAAGATTCTCTACGTGCGCAACCTCATGATCGAGACCACCGAGGAGACCACCAAGAAGAGCTTTGGCCAGTTCAACCCAGGCTGCATGGAAAGGGTCAAGAAGATCTGTGACTACGCCTTCATGCACTTCACTAGCCGTGAGGATGCTGTGCATGCTATGAATAACCTCAATGGCACGGAGCTGGAGAGTTCCTGCTTAGAAGTCATGCTGGCCAAGCCTGTGGACAAGGAGCAGTACTCCCGCTACCAGAAGGCAGTTAAGGGTGGTGGCGGCTCAGCTGAGGCGGTAGCGCAGCAGCCCAGCTACGTGTACTCCTGTGACCCCTACACACTGGCCTATTATGGCTACCCCTACAACGCTCTCATCGGGCCCAACCGGGACTACTTCGTAAAAACAGGCAGCATAAGACAGTGAAGTCTTGTCTTTGTCCCAAGCCAAGCCCAGGGATTCCAGCATCCTCACCAGGCCTTGAACTCCCAGTCCTCTTGCCTCAGGTTCCCAAGTGTAAGATGATAGGTAGGAACCTCCAAACTTGGCTTGCAAGGGGCTGTTTTAGAGTTCAGTTTGCAGCTGTGAGTGCTGGGTAAATGGCCAGATGAAACTTGCAAATAGCACAGAATGGAATACCCCGTCTAGGCATTTCTGAGTCACAGAACTGTCTTCTAAAAGGCAGTACAGGGTGTCAGAACCAAACTCTCTCCCCAGCCCCCGGAACGTCCCCTAGAGTCCAGCTACTCCTTTCTTGAGCATAAAGTGATGTGCCTATCAAGGCAGAGAGAGAACCCAGAGGGTGCTGGGACTCACCCTGGTGGATCACCCAGCTGTCCGGGTGTGAAGTCAGAAAGAAGATGAATCAAGAGGGGAAGGCGGAGGCGAGTCTCCAGAGGCTGCACCCCGTCATCTCCCTTTCCTCCTCCTCTCCCCTCCTCCGGCCCTCTGAGGAACTGTTTTTGCGTGTCTTTCCAGGCCCACTCTTTTACACGTTTCACCCCCAACAGCGGGTTGCCACAGACTGTTTTCCATTCTCTGAGCGCCCAGCTCCGACACCCGAAGGCTCAGAC
>NW_021618670.1:0-4045 GCF_004785775.1 Grammomys surdaster | reverse complement strand
ATGACTGATGTTCATTTATTTTGACTGACTATTATCTATGACTGATGACTATTGATATTTCCACTTTATTTATTTCTGATGAGTTTTGGTTATTCATGTTCATTTATTTTTGCTTTACTATTATTCACGAATCGTGAATATGGATTACTCTGTTCAATTAATTCTTACTTTTATTTATGACTCATGATATTTGATAATTCAGCTTTACTTATTTCTGATTTCCATGAACTTTGACTGATGACTATTGATTATTCATTTTCATTTATTTCTGATTTACCATTTTCCACGAATTGTGAATATTGATTATTCATGTTTATTTATTCTGACTTACTATTATCTATGACTGATGACTATTGATATTTCAGCTTTATATATTTTTGATTTACTATGAACTATGACTGATGACTATCGAGTATTTATATTCATTTTTTTCATCTTTACCATTATCCATGAATGGTGAATATTGATTATTCATGTTCATTTATTTCTGATGTACCAATATCCACGAATGCTGAATATTTATTATCCATGTTCATTTATTTCTGACTTACTGTTATCTATGACTGATCACTATATATATTTCATCTTCATTTATTTCCGGTTTACTATTAAATATGCCTGATGACTATTGATTATTCATGTTCATTAATATCTGATTTACTATTATCCATGAATGCTGAGTATTGATTATTCCTGTTCATTTATTTTTGACTTACTATTATCTATCACTGATGACTATTGATATTTCATCTTTATTTTTTTCTTATTTACTATTAAATATTACTGATCACTATTGATTATTCATGTTCATTTATATCTGATTTCCTATTATACACGAATGGTGAATATTAATTATTCCTGTTCATTTATTTCTGACAGTATTATCTATGACTGATGACTATATTTCATTTCTGTTTGTTTCTGATTTCCAAATAACTATGAATGATGACTATTGAAATTTCATGTTCATTTTTTTCAGATTTAGCATTATCCATGAATGGTGAATATTGATTATTCATGTTCATTTATTTCTGACTTATTATTATCTATGACTGATGACTATTGATATTTGAGCTTTATTTATTTCTGGTTTACTATTAAATATTACTGATGACTATTGACTAGTCACGTTCATTTATATCTGATTTCCTATTATCCACAAGTGGTGAATATTGATTATTCCTGTTCTTTTATTTCTGACTTACTATTATCTATGGCTGATGACTCTTGATATTTCTTCTCTGTTTGATTCTGATTTCCTATTAACTATGACTGATGACTATTGGCTATTCATGTTCATTTATTTGTGATTTACTATTATCCATGAATCGTGAATATTGATTATTTCTGTTCATTTACTTCTGACTTACTCTAATCTATGACTGATGACTGTTGATAATTGAGCTTTATTTATTTCTGGTTTACTATCAAAGATTACTGATGACAATTGACTATTCATGTTCATTTATATCTGATTTCCTATTATCCACGAGTGGTGAATATTGATTATTCCTGTTCTTTTCTTTCAGACTTACTATTATCTCCGGCTGATGACTATTGATATTTCTTCTCTGTTTGTTTCTGATTTCCTATTAAGTATGGCTGATGACTATTGATTATTCATGTTCGTTTTTTTCAGATTAACCATTTTCCATGAATGGTGAACATTGATTATTCATATTCATTTATTTCTGACTTACTATTATCTATGACTGATGACTATTGATAATTCACCTTTATTTATTTCTGACTTCCCATGAACTATGACTGATAACTATTGACTATTCATGTTCATTTTTTTCAGATTTACCATTATCCACGAATGGTGAATATTGATTATTCATGTTCATTTATTTCGGACTTACTACTATCTATGACTGATGACTATTGGTTATTCATGATCATTTATTTCTGATTTACAATTATCTACGAATCATGTATACTGATTTTTCCTGTTCATTTATTTCTGGTTTACTATTATCTATGACTGATGACTATTGTTACTCCAGCTTTATTTATTTCTGATTTCCCATGAACTATGACCTATGACTATTGATTAATCATGTTGTTTATTTTTGATTTACTATTATCCACGAATGGTGAATATTGATTATTCATGTTCATTTATTTCTGTCTTACTATTCTCTATGACTGATGACTATTGATATTTCAGCTTTATTTTTTTCTGATTTCCTGTTAAATATTACTGATGACTTTTGATTATTCATGTTCATTTATATCTGATTTCCTAATATCTACGAATGGTGAATCTTGATTATTCCTGTTCATTTATTTCTGACTTACTATTATCTATGACTGATGACTATTTTTTTTTAGTTTTTTTTTCCTTTGTTTTGTTTTTTGGATGCTGAAGAATATATATATATTAGAATACACACGCACACACACACACACACACACTCACATATATATTCTTGTTTTCACCACCTCACCCACTGGGCTCCAACCACACCACTTTGCCATTCTGTCTTTTCTTCTCTGTTCTTCTTTGTATTTCTTTCTTGTGTCCTCCCACTGAGAGCTGGAACTCATGATCCTCCTCCTGTCTCAGTTTCTCAAGTGCTGGATTACAGTGGCTTTGCCTTGTCTGTCCTGGGAACTTGCTCTGTATACTAGGCTGGCTTTGAACTCACGGGGAAGATCCAGCCTGCCCCTGCATGCCTCCAATCCCAGCACTCGGCAAGCAGAGGAAGGTAAATCTTTAAGTTTGAGGCCAGCCTTGTCTGCAATGTGGGTTCCAGGACAGCTAGTCCTACACAGAGAATCCCTATCTTGAAAAAAATTTTAAAGGTTTTTCCCCCTCTTTTAGTAGAATCGTCTCAATGCCATTTATTTTGGCCGATCCTTTTTCCAGCGACTAGGAACGCCATTCCCATTATAAAACGAGTTCCCTTGAGTTTGTTTTCAGTTCGGCCTAACAATCTTTATTTTCCTCCAAGTGGAGATGCTTTTCTCCGAGCCTCTTTCTGGACTACCTTTCCCTTGCTCTTCAGTTCGCAGCTCAGCAGACAGCTCTCTCATATCTCCATTGTCTCTAGGCCCTTTGCGCTCCTCCACTCTGAAGGGCCTGTAGAACCCAGGGTCATTAGAATCTAGCTGATGCTAGACTGTTGCTAGGGCGGTTGCCATGGAGACTTCTGAGAGGACCAACCTTCCGCATCCTAGAGAGGGAATAAAGTTGGTGCCAGCGTCGCCCGGGGGTGCGTCACTGGACTGATGACTACTGATAATTCAGCTTTATTTATTTCTTTTATCCATGGACTAATACTGACGACTATTGATTATTCATGTTCATTTATCTGATTTACTATTATCGACGAAAGGTGAATAGTGATTATTCAGGTTCATTATTTCTGACTTACTATTATCTATGACTGATGACTATTGATACTTCAGTATTATTTATTTCTGATTTCCCATGAACTATGACTGATGACTATTGATAATTCATGTTCATTTATTTCTGAGTTACTATTATCTATGACAGATGACTATTGTTATTTCCGCTTTATGTATTTCTGATTTCCTATTAACTATGACATATGACTTTTGGTTATTCATGTTCATTTATTTCTCCTTTACTATTATCCACGAACCAAGAATATTAATTATTCATGTTCATTTACTTCTGAATTACTCTTATTTATGACTCATGTCTTTTGACATTTCAGCTTTATTAATTTCTGATTTCCCATGACCTATGACTGATTACTATTGATTGTCCAAGTTCATTTATTTCTGATCTACTATTATCCACGAATGGTGAATATTGATTATGCATGTTCATTTATCTCTGACTTACTATTATCTATGACTGATGACTATTGATATTTCAGCTTTATTTATTTCTGATTTCCTATAAACTATGACTTATGACTATTTATTATTCATGTTCATTTTTTCATCTTTACCATTATCCACAAATGGTGAATATTGATTATTCATGTTCATATATTTCTGACTTACTATTGTTTATGACTGATGACTATTGATATTTCAGCTTTATTTTTTCTAGTTTACAATT
>NW_021618669.1:3818-13846 GCF_004785775.1 Grammomys surdaster | reverse complement strand
TTAATTGGGACTGGCTTACGGGTTGAGAGGTTCAAGCTATTATCACTCTGGCAGGAAGCATGCTAGCATCCAGGCAGGCATGGCACAGGAGGAGTTGAGAGTTCTGCATCTTGTTCCAGACAAACTGGAAAACACTATCTTCCAGGCAGCTAGGAAGAGGGTCTCAAAGCCCACCCACACTGTGACATACTTCCTCAAACAAGTCCACACCTACTCCAACAAGGCCACACCTACTCCAACAAGGCCACACCTATTCCAACAAGGCCACATCTCCTATTAGTGCCATTCCCTGTGCAAAGCACATTCAAACCACCACACCACCATATTAATGAAGACTTTATTACAATTAATTTGTTTTTAGTTCTTATAGTAAATATATGAATGGTTTAAACACCAAATTTATATTAGGCCACTTGGGTTTGTTTGTATAATTATTTCTGAGCCTTCTTTTTAAAATTCTGTCCACATTTTTATTTTCTTTTTACTACTTGACATAGTTTTATTTCAGTTGGAAAATTTACTTTGTTAGGTTTTAGATGACAATTTTGCTGGAGACATAGTCTGTCACTTTTGTCTGTGTGTAGATATCCACATTCTCATCCTCCTTAGCACTAGGGCAGTCTTAGTTCTTGCCTTTAGGTCTATAAGGTTTGTGTCAATTCCCTTCCTAGACACTTGCATTTTTGAGTTGAAGAAACACATTGCTTGAAGTTTAAGGGCTGGATTTATATCTCCCTCCCTTTCTGAGCAGAAGTGACCTCTCTTCTCTAGGTACTTGGACTTGGTTGCATATCCCCTATCTGCCATCTTCAGAGTATGTTTTCACATACTAAAATCAAGCACTCTGCTGGGTTCCCTAGATTACCTTAACTCTTATAAGACACTTTGGTGTGTGAAACCTGAACTGTTGATGTGCCATGGGGAGAGACAAATGGAGGATCTTGGTCACCGTTTTGTTCCATTAGCTTTCCCAAAGAGCCAAGTCACTCAGACCCATCAGTATGCAAACATTCTCTCTTATAGTTACCTTAACTTCGCACTTATTGCAAAATATAAAATGAGTTGTCATTTTCTTCTTGTAAAGGAAACAACTAAATTTCTGTTAAAGATTTTTTTTACACACATGCATGCACATGAGTATGTATGTGTGTTTGTGTGTGTGTGTTTGTGTGTGTGTGTGTGTTTGCAAGTGCCCCTGGAGGAAAGAAAAGGATGGCTGACTCCATGAAACTAAAGGCACTGTAGTTGTGAGTTGATCAATATGGATGCTGGGAATGGAACTTAGGCCCTATACAAGAGCAGTAAGATGTCTAGTTCTTAACCACTGAGCCAATCTCTGCATTACCAAGCAATTTAATTTTTTTTAAAGTCTAATTTTACTTATCTCTCCTGTTCCCACTCCAGATACCACCATTCTCCCATCAAGACTGCCCTTTCTAGTCCCACACAAATATTGTTTGACTTAATTTCTTAAACAGAGTCAAGGCAAAGCTTTATAACCATCCTTCACTACAAAGTTTCCAAATATCCTGGAGAGAGCAGCACTATAAAAGAGACACATGCTTCTTTCCAAGGTACCAGGACTGCTGAGGTTGAGAAACAGAAATGACACCACATAGTTAAACCTGAAATCAAACAGGACATACTCGTTTTTATCTTGCTTGCCCCACTCAAGTACAGTCTGGTGACCCTAATGCTAAACAGTTTGGACATTTTCAAGAATTCATAGATAACGGCTGTAAATGTGCCTCAGCCATCAAAATCAATGGCTGCTTTTCTAGAGGACACGTGTTCAATTTCCAGGAGCCATACATTGGTTCACAATCTATAACTCCATTCTCACATACCATGGAGTACTTCCTCTTCTGGCCACATTGGGCAATGCATGCACATGGTGTATAGATATATATGCAGAAAAACACTCATATGCATAAAATAAAAATAAATAAAATCATCAAGAAAGAAAGAATTCATAGATAGATGCATGTGTGGATGATTAGAGGAAAGGATTGTGGTTCATAGAGTTTATTTGCCGTGAGAACAATGGAGTGTTTGATTGAGAACTGTTCCTATAGTCTCAGGCATTCAAACACTTGAGGCACAGTTGGTGGTGCAGTTTGGGGATATTTAGAAGATGTAGCCTTCTTGGAGGAAGTCTGTCAGTGGAAGTAGGCTGTGAGAATTTAAAGCCTCTTTGTTTCTAATTCTCTCTCTGTTGCAAGCTTACATGTAAGTATTATGAGCTCTTGGCTTTCCTTTCAAACCATCCTGCTTGCCATGTGTTGCCATGGTTCTGTTCTGTCATCATGGACTGCTCTCCCTCCGGACACTCTCTCTTCCTTAGATTGCCTTTGCTCTTTGTGTTTCATCACAGCAACCAGAAGAAACTAATACAAACATTCTGTTTAAACACACCTGCTCTAAAGCAGTGAGATCATTAACAGAGAAGGTGTACACTGGCAAGTCAGGCCACCTGGCAGGAATAACAGGCATCAGAATATACTTTGGCCTAAGAGTGAGATTAGAAAACTTCTAATCTGGGAGCCTGTCTTCCAGGAAATGGCATTCCATGGAAGCTGGGAAGTGTGCAATGTTCCCAGCTGGGCAACACTGGCAATGTGAAGTGCTCTTACTTTTCCAGGTTGTGGTGGGAATCCTAACTCAAGGCGTCTTCCTGACTGCATGCATCTTGTTACTGGTGCTTTCCTTGTGAAGTTCAGGGTACGCTGAACTATTGAACTACAAGTGTTTGAATTTGAGGTTGGATGAGTTCATGGCCATTTTGTATCAGAGAGTGGGTAGTGTCTTTAAATATTAAGAAGAGTAAATTCTTAGTGGGTGTGGCTTGGAGGTCTTAACAAGCATCTGGGGAGCTCTTTGGAGGAAGGAGAGCTTTATGTAATCATGCTAATTGGTCTAGAGACAGGTCCACAGCAAAGAGGCAGGAACAAGGCTTTCTATTTGAGCAGCAGACACCTCTTTGTCTCCAAAAGCTCCTGTTCTTCCACTACCATGTGGCTCTGTGCTCTGGTCTGGGCTTCTCTTGCTGCTTGCCCAATATGGGGTAAGTTCTTCTGGATTACAAACATTGGGTTGCACATTTGAAAATCTGTCCTCGAAATATATAGGGATATATACAGGGCAGGCATAAAGCAGAGCAATAATGCTCGTACTGGCTTAGGCCGGCTACTTTTATACTTCCAAACAGATTACTTTTTAGTTGGTGTTCTCTTTAATTTCAGAAGGAAATGAGACCTTAGAAGATTCAAATAACTATCGATGGGGCAAGCCTAAAAGTGACGAAAGCAGCCTTGAATCCAGACTTGCTCTTTCCCCTCTGATGTATTCTCATGTTTTCTTGACCATCAGGACTCTCATTGTTACCACCCGTGGTGAATACCACTCAAGGTAAAGTCCTGGGAAAGTACATCAGCATAGAAGGATTTGAACGGCCTGTGGCAGTCTTCCTGGGAGTCCCCTTTGCCAAGCCTCCTCTTGGATCCCTGAGGTTTGCTCCACCAGAGCCTGTAGAGCCCTGGAGCTTCGTGAAGGATGCCACCTCCTACCCTCCTATGTAAGCCACTGGGATAGGGACTGTTTTTGCGTGTATGTGTAGTTGTAAATATATAATATTAATTGGGGATATCTACCATACCTTAGACTATTTAGTTCCTAGATAAAAGACATATAAACTTTATATTTAAAGTAAGACTTTAAAAAGCACTTGAGCTGGACATATACCTCATTGCTGTTTTTTTTTCTACTACCCTATCAATAACTGAGATATAATTTTCCATGTTCTACCTGCGCTGCTTACACCAACTGTTCAGCCCTCATGGCAACATTTTCATGATTTAACTACCCAATGGTGTCTTATCCTCTGTCTACAATCTCTTCCCCCCTCACCTCCCTCTCCTGCTTTGTTTTCTCCTGCCTCAGACACCAAGCCCAGAAACTGATATTCTGCCTACCTCCCTTGCCATCCATAGGCTGTAGGCATTTCTATTGACCAATCAAGGATAATTTGGGAGACAAGGTTACAGAGCCTTACTTGTTATACCTGAGAATCTCCTCTTCCCCGAGTCAACCAGAGCCAGTACTTAGCTTTACAATACATAGTCAGCAAAAGACAAAACTTCACTGTGAGATCTCACAGTAATGCAGGATGGAGACAAGGCAATCCTTTGACTAACTATATTAACAGCAATTCCTGGTATCCGTGAGAGTATCATGAGTCCTTAAAGATGGTCTAGTTACTCCTTGGTCCAGAACATCCCAAAATACTCCAGGAAAAGAAAGGTACCAATTGCTTCTCCCTCCATAGTGTTTAGAGACCCGAAAGATTTCCAGGGTTCCCACCTCTCACATAGCAACAACTCCAGGGAAATAATAGGAACTAATTTTATATGTTCAAATCTCTCAGTACATGATCAGGCTCGGATGACATGCTCACTCTGGTGGAATCTCAGATGTTCTCTCCCCTCCCAGGTGCTCCCAAGAGGCATCTCTGGGACAGCTGCTCTCAGATGTGTTCAACACCAAAAAGGAGAGCATACCTCTTGAGTTTTCTGAAGACTGTCTCTACCTGAATATTTACAGTCCTGCTGAGTCAACAGAAAACAATCAATTGCCTGTAAGTGCTTAAACCATTTGCCCAGACTTTAAGATTGAACATCTAGATCTTCTGTGGAATTACAAGTGATAAATGCAGAAAAAGTCAATATTACATAGGCTGGGAGTGATAAGGGACCAAGCTTCCAGTTTTCATTTGAAATTTTTTCCAGTGATGTCAGACTTTTGTAGAGAGCACTATGCAGCTCACATGAAATTTCCCAAGTCTTCACAGGACAGAAGGAAAAGAACAGCTAATCTTATGAGAATCCTATCCCCATGGCAGTTAAGTCATAATTTTCCAGTAAATTCACAACTGGAAAAATCTTAGGGGAAACAGAACAACCTGACATCATACAAATAGAGAAAACGAGGTTCTTTTGGGGAAAATAATAGAGCACCATGAAGGGTAGGCTCAGGTTTCCTGGTTTCATGTGGATGCTCATAGACAGGGCCTGTGGGTCGGGGAGATGGGTTTTATTCTCAGGTCACCTGTGGAAGCTTTAATGAGAGATGAAAACTTTTATTCTCCCATGAAAGGGAGGGAGGAGGGAGAATGCTGGGACAATCTCAAAAGCATGTTCCCTGTCTGGAGGCAGCACCCCAGGATTTCACTGTGTATCATTGACATGTCTGGCTGCCTTTTGCATAGTCAAATGACCAAATGATTCAGCATTTCACATGGATACACAGTACAGGAGAAGAGACAGGTTGCCAGGTACAGATGACATGTTTTGGAGAGAGTTTTCTAAAGAAGGTATTCTTGATTTTGTGCCACGTCAACACCCATCAAACTTCCAAAAGCCCTCTGTGTGAGACCCAGGAATGGCTGACAAAGTTGTAGAAATATACTCTAAGATTTAGTGTTCCCTATGTTCAGAAGTCCCTGGGAGTAAGCAGAAAAAAAAAACTTGGTGACTCCCACTCTTCAAGTCATATAAAAAGTGAGCTTCCCAGCAGGCAGCTTTATCTAGCCTACTCATTGGGAAGGGACCCAGGATGTTGCTTACAATGGAATTGGAAATATAAATACTACCTACCATGAGTCTTTCTGGATATATGTCCTTGGGGCAGCTATCAGTCCTCTCTGTGCATTCAGTCCCTCATTTATAAACTGTGAATAGCAAAAAATACCTGAGACTGCTCTGTGACTGAGATGGCTTCCTGCATTAGGAGAACATGCATCTGTCCCTGATTGTCCATGATTATTATCAGGTCCACTCAACATTAGACAATTGACATCATTTATCAGGAAACCAATAGCAATTGTTGGAATAGGAAGAAGAAAGAACCTTATCAGTCCAAGCAACAAGGCCTTTGAAACCTTTACTCTCCCTACCTGATTCGGAGGTGCAGATATCTAAAAATCGCACTTGGGATCTGAGAAAGGAAACATTTAATCAGTTCCCACATACTCATGCTTTCAAGGACCATTCCAACTGGTCTACATAAATACATCATAACCTCTTCAAGACATCATTACTCATCACTCTCAGACTCAGCCTTCACTCTTAGATGTCCACGATTCATCTCTCTTCGAGGCTACAGTGATCCAGATTGAGAAAATGGGATCTTCAAATCATGGAAACAGGAGACCCTGTAGCTTTAGACACATGTACTAGAGCCACGAGTTCTGAATATTAAACCTGGATCTGCCTTCAAGAAAATGAGAGAACAGAGCCTTTACATAACCTCTCAGCCTGTTTCCTCACATTGGAAACGTCATATAAAAGTTCAGTGAGTGTCAAGCTGGATCACAGACTGCCTGAGAGCCAACAGCCAGGCTGTCACACTAAGCAGACCTACAGGAGGATCTGTCTCATGACTAAAGAGCTATCTCACTGCACTCTGGTCATGGACTACAGGTGTTGATCAGCTCAGCAACTGGCTGATGGGAACTAGCATCAGGATCAAGATCAATTCATTCTCTTACTGGCTGTAGTTTCTCAGCAGGAAGCTTCTCCTCCTTTTCTTATCTGTCACACAGGACAATATTATTCCTCACCATATGGAGAAGTTATTATTTTAGTGCATAGATCAATTATTGGTTCATTGTATCCCCAAGATCTTCTCTCATATTAATTGTGTTATCAAAGTATTATTTTACATACCCTCATTTCTTTTCTGATCTACATGCTACTTAAGTCAAAGAACATGGATTATGAATTATTACATGCCTTCTTCTACTCAAGTTTCATCAGAGAGCCTGGAACATTGTAGATTCTGAGATAATGTTAGCCAAATGATCAAAGACATCTTGAATGAAGTGGATGTGAGCTGGGAGTAGCATAGTTGGAAGACTCAGGCTTAAGCAGAGGTGCACTAGGAAGGGATGCCATCAGGGCAGCAGGTGTCTCCCCAGACAATATGTGAACACAGAGAAGTTTAATGAGTTGAAAAGGATGAGACAAAGCTGAAATACAAAGTCTGTCTCTTGTTCATGTCCAGTTGCCTGAAGTTCTTGCTGTGACATGATGTGATTGCAGGGTGATGACAGCACCCTTGGCCTTTACAGGTCTCATGATAATCTCAATTCTGTTTCTTAGGAGGCTGTGAGAGATGAGAAGAAAGGGTGGGGTTATTGAGGGGCATGGTGTCCTGGCCCTCATCTTAGAGAGTTTAAAGCCAAAAATAAAGTTATCCTGTTGCAACCGTCCAGAACTGGTATGGTTTGGTCACTGACCACCAGTCACAGCCTAGATACAGACATCCATTTCAGATGAACTCACTGGTGGTCCCAAATCTTCACTCTATTGTCTGTGTGGCTTTATTGTTGTCCAGGTGATGGTGTGGATCCATGGAGGTGGACTGATGTTAGGTGGAGCATCAACCTATGATGGACTAGCTCTCTCTGCCCATGAAAACGTGGTGGTGGTAACCATTCAATACCGCCTGGGTATTTTTGGATTATTTAGGTAAGATACTACATTCTTCCTCTCTGCATATTAATTAGTCATTGCTTTGGTTCATTTTGCTCAATTAATGAAACAAACACACAAGATTGGCTAGATACTATTTCTCTTTCCCAAGAGTTACTGCTTCAAACAGGATATTCCCAGATGAAATGCTACCTTACAGACCCTCCTTGTCCACACTGTATTTTCTCTGCAAGCTGACATGCTGTTTCTAGTCTGATTGATTCTGCTCTGCACTGTGAGCTGAACATAGTCAGAGATTTTGTTTATCTTGTTCTTTATCTGTTTGGGCAATCTAGAATATTCTATGGATCCTCAGTGCAGTACGTAGTTTCTAGAATATGAATGTAGAGAGCCATACAGAGCAATGCTGTTGGGATTACAAGCAGGTAAAGTCCCTCAGTTGAGTAATGTGGTTTCCAACCTGATTCTGAAAAGCTCATTGAACTTCTCTGGGCTATCTTGTCTGGCTCTTGAGAGGCCTGCTATGACATCTCTCTCCCCATTCTACCCTGTCACCTTGCAGCACAGGTGATGAACACAGCCGGGGGAACTGGGCTCACTTGGACCAGCTGGCTGCACTACGCTGGGTCCAGGATAACATTGCAAACTTTGGAGGGAACCCAGATTCAGTGACCATCTTTGGAGAGTCAGCAGGAGGTGCCAGTGTCTCTGTTCTTGTAAGTATTCTTGTCACCATATCCCTTGCGGTGGGATTGATATAGTTACTGGGGACTAGAGGTGGGATAAATGGGAGGGAACCTATTAGAAAGCAGTCAGTCCAATACATCCTTTCATTCAACACTTGTGTACAGGTTGACTCAGTTTGCTGTAAGAATCAGATGATGGACAGCTTCATGTGTATAATTAGCTTTTTTCTTGCTTATAAGCTTACTTTAATTATTACTATTATTTATTTTTAGTCCTAGAACCATGAACATCTCCAGCTTCTCTTCTCACTTGGTTAATCGCATTCTTCTTCTTAATCATTTTAATATCCGGTCTCACTCTACAAATTCTGGGATGCAGTACTAAGTACTCACTACAAATGAGAGGAGAGGAGCAATAAGTTGGGCCAAGTGTCCTTGTTTGGGTTGAAGCCGCATCTTTACAGTAAGGAAATTCAATTCAAAGTTGGGCTTCCTCTGATCTTAATAAGGCAGCATCAGGTTATCTTACAGGCGAAAGAAAAGAAGGTTAGGAGAGATGGAAGATCCAGTGGGGAAGGGTAGGGCAGTAGATGTGGATCACAGACATAGGCTGGACACATGAAGTGTCTTGCTGATGTGTGGAATTGATCCATAGGAAGTGACAGAAGCTACAGATATTCTTGGAGCTCTAAGAAAATGTACCTTTCTCAAAGTTGAGCAGATATTTAGCCATGGAACTTACACACACTGGCTTTCTACTTAAAATTCTTAGAGGAAAAAATTTAGAATATTAATTGCAGTGTATTAGAGTTGCAGTGTTTAAAGTGTGAACATTTGCACACAACAGTAAATTAAAGTATTTCATGCAATATCGATGTAAGATTTAGTAAGGAGAGAACATGATCAGTATTTAGAAGAAAGTAAGAAGAGGTGTGGGAAGGCTGGAGAGATGGCTCAGTGACTGACTGCCTGCTGTTCTCCAGAAAACCCAAGTTAGGTTTCTAGCAGCCACATCCACAGATAACAACCTCCTGAAAACAGGAAAATTCTTAAGTAAGGAAAAAAATCTATTAAACACCTAGTGAAGTATAAAGTCTGGCATAACAACCTGCCCAGAGATTATCACATGGCTGTTACATTTATTGTTTTCAGCTTTCTCTAAAGTTTCATATACATTCATGTACATATACAGAATTATATGAGATACCATATCTTTCCCTCTATTCATCATGCGTCATCTATCCTCCATCCATACCCTCTTTCCTCATTTTCTGTACATATGCAGCAATGTTAGCTTTTTAGATCCTTTGTCCAAATAAGGCTTCTTGTCATATAGTTACATATAAATATTGTCTTTATTAGTATCCCCTCTTCTATATTACTACCTGTCTCTAATTGAGTAATACTGTATTATAAAAAGGAATCTAATTTTCACTGAATGGTATATTAATACCTTGGGCTAAATCCAATTTTTACTATTTGAAAAATGCATATACTTTAAGAGAAATATCCACAGGTCTCTTTGATCTTTAGTGTTAGGATAAATTTTGAACAGTGGAGAGGCAGACATTTTATATGGGTAGGCATTACCAAGCCTTTTAAGTTTGGATTTGCCCTGATAGGTTCTTGTAATGTGTTTCCACTCTGTTTCTGTCTCTGAATTCATGACACACTCTGCTGAGATCTTCCTGGGAAACATCAGAATAATATGATGTCCAGGATTTGGGCTAGGATGTGTGAGAAGCAGTCTTATTCATGGAGCACTGAGGTCACCAAATGCTAAGCCAGGAGATAGGGGGAGCGCTAAACAACAAGTGTGCCATAATTCATATGATCAAAGACTTTTCTTCTT
>NW_021618669.1:0-3808 GCF_004785775.1 Grammomys surdaster | reverse complement strand
ATGATTATTTTTGCTGTCACTTCATAACTATAATCTTGCTAATGTTGTGAACTGTAATGTGAATATCTGATATGCAGGATACATTTACATCTTTGCAAACTGACCCCAGGGGGTCAAAACCATAAATTGAGAAATGCCTATTTATGCTCATTACAAATCCTCCATCACCTTACAAAATACAATGTGAGAGCAAAACCTGGTGATGCATGACTATAATCCAAATACCTGGGAAGCAAAGACAGAAAGAAGAAATGAAAGATTGAGGTCAGCCTGATCTACATTGTAAGTCCTGGGTTAACCATGATACTTAATAAAATCCTATCACAAAAACTTCATAATCGTCATTATCATTGTAAATAAAAATGAATGAATGAAAGAAAAAAGAGAGAGGTAGTAAGGGGAGAGGAGGGGTGAATGGAAGAGGGAGAGTAGAATGAGGAGGAGGAAGATAAACTAGAATCTACTGTCTACATTGACCGAGAATATAGTCATTACTCTTCACCTGTGATGTTGCCTGTGACCTTTTTAGATAATTGTTTCTATTTCTGGTTGTGATGACACCTCATCAGCTGCCATAGTTCAGTGCTTGCGTGAGAAGTCAGAGCATGAGATCTTGGAGATCACAGCACAACTGATACAGGTGTGTATCATTTCTAGTCACAACTATCCTGTGTCCTTGGCCCAAAACTCTATTGCTTTTGCTGTTCTTGCTCTGGATAGACTGTAATAGAACAATTTTGTAGCTCTTGGGAAAAAATGTCAAGCTCCTGTCTCCAACTGGGAATTTCAGTTCCTATTATAAAACACCTTGTATGTCAAAAATTAGTTCAGTTAAATATACCATGATGAAGAACTGCATGAATATCTTTCAGAACTATCAAAGCTTGGTTATTGAACATTACTGTCACATTTTCATGAATAAGACATTCTTAGTCCTAAAACCAAAAACTACTATCATGGATTTCAGGGATATTCAATTAGGAGTTTTTCAGAAAAGTGTCACATTATCTATTGGTTGATATAGAAATTAAGTCATAACAGAGTAGTAGCCAACTTCTCTGCAGTGTATGACATGTTGACTCAGTGATGGTCCTAGGAAAGCCGTCTATTTCCCTGTCCATTCATCTATCGTGTTCTGATGCATTCATTCATGCTACCAACCATCCCATTCATTCATATGTTTTCATCAACTGGGTAGAAATATATCCATAATTTTCTTACTACATTTTCAGTATGACCCCCATTCATGACTGATCTGATAAACACATATTTTTCAGTCCTTCAACCATCCAAACAATGGATCATTCTTTACCTGAGAAAAAAGGTTTTTGTCTGTTTGTCAATATATACATACCACTCACCAATTGCATTATTTTGTATTTTTGATATTATCATTACATTACTCCTGTTGCTTTCCTCCTGTCAAATTCAAAGGCAATGAGGAAGAAGCAGGCTTAAGGAAGTCACCAAGATGGGAGGGCCTGCTTCAGCTAAGCAGGTTGGACTATGAATCAACATGAGACATGATCAGTGAGCTCTGAACACTGGTCTTTTTCATTTTAATGTCTTGGATTTATTTGTTGTTTGGAGACAGGGTCCTACTCTGTAGTCTAGAAATTTGTGATATGCCTGTGTCAACCTCCCAAATTTGCAGGTATAAACCTTAACAATAAGTACAATGAAGAAATGCACTATACAAACAAAGGCCTGGGAAGGTGGAAAGAGATTGATGGGAAGACTTTGCACTGCAGTGGTTGGGTCTTTACACTGCAGGCATTCTGTATCATACCAGGGACTGAGGGTGATGAGATGTGACTGGAGTGTAGGAAACTTTGAAGGAATTTCCGACCGGGCTTGGAGATAAGTTGGTTATGGGGCATGATATAAACAGAAGAGAAGATGCCTTTGACTTCCCTGACTCAAGAGGGCAAAGCATGTGGCCTCCACATGCAGCTATCAGTATTCCTGGGCAGCAGTGGCCCTTCTGTGAGTCTGATGATTACAGATGCCAGTGTCTTCCTTTGACTCCCAGATGCCCATTCATGCAGGCCCATTCTGTCTGTCTGCCTGAAATCTTCTGCCTCTGCTTTCCCTTCTTACTGCCTTTGCTCCTTGAGAACAAAAGCCATTTCCCTTCTTAAAAGCCAGACTTTGCTTACAGGATTTCGTCCATTCCTTGCATTGAGATAGTGTCCTCCCCTCAAACAGCTTTGAGCTCCAGGAAGGTGCCACCTATAGTTCTGCTCTACTTTCCTTTCTGTTGCTCTCTTTAAAACCCTCAGATCTAAAGCAGTTTGATGGAGTAAAGGGTTTACTTGTGTCACAGCTCTCGGCTGTGGTTCATTATTGAGGGAAGACATAAAGCAGGATCTCAAACAGGCCTGTTCACCTAAGGAAATGAGTATAACACAGTCTATGGAGTAAGGCTGCTTGCTAGCTCATGGAAAGACATAAACTTGGCTAGTTTTTTTATATAGCTTAGGACAAAGTTTCCAGGGAATGATGCTGCCCACTGTGGGCAAACAAAACCTTCATCCACAGACATGCTCTCAAAACAGTATGATCCTGACAATTTCCTAATTGTGACTCCCTTCTTATGTATAACTAGGCTGCTAAAGGCTAACTAGGAATATATATCAATGAATTAGGTCTTATTATGAAACATTTCAAACAATTAGTTTTTGTTGTTTTCTGCCTGTCCACTTCTATATTTGTTACCTCACTATTCACAAGAGCAAAGAAATGGAATCACGTGTCTGTCCATAAAGAGAAGAATGGATAATGAAAATGTATTATGCATACACAATGGAATTTTTGTCAAGTGTAAAAAAATGTGCCATATATTTTGCATAAAAAATAATTTCTCTCTGAGACCCCTTCTCTAACACTATCCCAGAGAAGTCTCCCAAGTCCAGGCCACTGTGACTTTCCTCATATGAGCCCTGTACGCAGTCTCCTCGCTCACTTGATCCATTTCCTTCCTACTGCTTAGAAATGCCCACTCTTTTCTTCAGTTCTTTATGGTGTTCGTGCAAACATACCAATCCAGATATCAAAAAGACTGGCTTTGTGAGTCCAGTGTGTCATCTTCCACCAGAAATTAGTTCCTCTCCTGAGATTTAGAATATTCACTCTTCAGTAATTAGCTTTTTCAAGGTGGCAATAGTTATGCCCAGGTGATATTTTCTATTATCAGCCTATGGGAGAAAATCTGGTGCTTGCTGTGGTATCTTATTTCTCTAAATAGAAATAAAGTTTCAGGTCAGTCTCCTCAAGTGATAAGCTCAGTACTTCTCAAAGCCAACTATTTGCAATCAGATGTAGATATGGATAATTACAGGTAATCAGCCCTTATTAATAAGTGTGCATTCTTCCCCCAATTCACTACAATCATTGCATTGCCACTGCTGGCCTCCACCTCACAGTTCTGATCTTGAAGTCTCTTAGGCTCAGTCATTTTCTTTAGGGTTTCAGTGGACATAGCCACAGGAGTCTTTATGCTTAGCAAGCTCTCAGAGAAGCAAAGAGTGTCTGCACCCCTCTTTGATATGGATCAAAGGTAAGGTATGATATTCATAAGTACTGTTTTTCTGTTTTTCCCAGCACAATATCTCACTGTTCACTGTGATTGATGGAGTGGTGCTGCCAAAGGCACCAGAAGAGATCCTGGCTGAGAAAAGTTTCAACACTGTATCCTACATAGTGGGCTTCAACAAGCAAGAGTTTGGCTGGATCATTCCAAAGGTGAGAATATACAGACCTTTTAGATACACTCCACAGAAGCTCAAAAATCATCCTCCCTGTTCTG
>NW_021618668.1:0-7152 GCF_004785775.1 Grammomys surdaster | reverse complement strand
TCCTATTTTCACTTTTATTCCAAGGCCTTGTGGAAAATTCCAAATGTAGAAAATGTCATACTCTGCACACTGATTTTCCCTGTGATTCATGTTCACAAGTTCTCCAACAGGGTTAGTGAATACCCTGGTCTTTAGCAAGGAAGCCACCTAAATGAGATACATCATTAGATGATTATATCTGTATATCAATTAAGGCAATACAAAATTGAGAATGTCCTCTAATTTTTAATGGCTTTTAGGGAAGACAGATACATTAAAGTTATCCCATCTAGTAAAATACAATATGCCTCATGGGTAGTTAAAAATGCTTACCAAATAAAGAGTAACATAGTGTGTGTGTGTGTGTGTGTGTGTGTGTGTCTGTGTATGTGTGTGTGCACGAACACATTTGGAAAAATAATTTTTAAAAATGAAGCCATGTATGTGAGAGTGAGTGGGCAGTCTGAATATCTGGAAGTTGTGGAAACAAAGAGTGGTAGTGAGTCATTCACATACATACAGTTTGCATATATTAAATAAACATAAGCTTAAGAAAATGTGTTGTCTTTATCATTTATGTTTTTTTAAAGTTACCTTAAATGATAAAAATATTAATCACAGCAAACGTACCAATTCCTTATGAAATAATTCTAATCAAGTCATCACATAAGGTTTTATGATAAAACTCTTTACTCCTAACTTATTTTTTGTTTTGTTTTTTATTATTGGATATTTTATTTATTTACATTTTAGATATTATCCCCTTTTTCCATTCCCCCTCACTCCCGTTATTCCATCCCCCCTCCTGATACTTCTATGAGAATGTGGCCCTACCAGTCCAGCAACTTCTCCCTCCTCAACATCGAATTACCCCACACTGGGGCATCCAGCCTTCATGGGACCAAGGACTTCCTCTTCTACCAATGTCTGAAAAGGCCATCCTCCACTACACATACAGCTGGACCCATGGGTCCCTCCAAGAATGTTCCCAGGCTAGCGATTTAGACCCTGGGAGCTCTGGTTGGTTGGTATTGTCACTCTTCCAATGGGGCTGCGAGCCACTTCAGCTCCTTCAGTCTTCTCTCTACCTCTTCGATTGCGGACACCATGATCAGTTCAATGATTAGCTGTGAGCATCCGCCTCTGGTAGAGGTTCTCAGGAGATAGGTATATCAGGCTTCAGGGAACATGCACTTCCTGACATCCTCAACCATGCCTGCATATGGTGACTGCACATGGGCAAGATTCCTGGGTCTGGCAGTCTCCAGACTGCCCCTCCTCCAGTCTCTGCTCCATACTTTTTCTCCTTACTTGCTCCCCTGAGGATTTTGTTACTCCTACCAGTAAGGACCAAAGCACCCACACGTTGCTCTTCGTTCTTCTTGAGATTCATGACGTACTGGAAGTTTTTGGGCTAATATCCACTTATCAGTGAGTGCACACGGTGTGTGTTCTTTTGTGATTGGGTTACCTCACTCAGGATGATATTTTCTAGTTCCATCTATTTGACTACGAATTTCAATAATTCACTGTTTTTAATAGCTGAATAGTACTCCATTGTGTAAATGTACCATATTT
Source organism: Grammomys surdaster (assembly GCF_004785775.1). NCBI lineage: Eukaryota > Metazoa > Chordata > Mammalia > Rodentia > Muridae > Grammomys > Grammomys surdaster. The sequence continues at coordinate 5,595 of NW_021618668.1, read as the reverse complement.
TCTGTATCCATTCTTCTGTTGAAGGACATCTGGGATCTTTCCAGGTTCTGGTTATTATAACGAAGACAGCTATGAACATAGGGAAGCATGTGCCCTTGTTATATGTTGGAGTATCTTTTGGGTATATGCCCAGGAGTGGTAAAGCTGGATCCTCAGGTAACACTATGTGCAGTTTTCTGAGGAACTACCAGACTGACTTCCAGAACGGTTCTATCAGCTTACAATGCCACCAACAGTGGAGTGTTCCTCTTTCTCCACATCCTTGCCAGCATCTGCTATCACCTGAGTTTTTGATCTTAGCCATTCTGAGTGGTGTTAGGTGAAATCTCAGGGTTGTTCTGATTTGCAGTTCTCTAATGGATAAGGATGTTGAACATTTTTTAGGTGCATTTCCACTATTTGAGTTTCCTCGGTTGAGAATTCTTTGTTGAGCTATGTACCCCATTTTTAATAGGGTTATATTATTGTCTGGAGTCTAACTTCTTGGGTTCTTTTTATATATTAGGTATCAGCCCTCTATGAGATGTAGGATTGGTAAAGATCTTTTCCCAATCTGTTGGTTGCCATTTTGTGCTATTGCCAATATCCTATGCCTTACAGAAGCTTTGCAGTTTTATGAGGTCTCATTTCTCAATTCTCCATCTTAGAGAATAAGCCATTGGTTTTCAGTTCTGGATCTTTTCTGCTCTGTCCACGTAATCAAGGCTCTTCCCCACTTTCTCTTCTATTAGTTTCAGTGTATCTGGTTTATGTGAAGGTCCTTGATCCACTTGGATTTGAGCTTTGTAACAGGAGATAAGAATGGGTCAATTTGAATTCTTCTACATGTTGATCTCCAGTTGAACCAGCACTATTTGTTGAAAGTGCTATCTTTTTCCCAGTGGATGGTTTTAGCACCTTTGTTGAAGATCAAGTGTCCACAGATATGGGGTTTCATTTCTGGGTCTTAAATTCTATTCCATTGATCTTGCCTATTTGTACAAATATCATGCACTTTTTATCACTATTGCTCTGTACTACAGCTTGAGGTCAGGGACAGTGATTTTCCCTGAAGATCTTTTATTGTTGAAAATAGTTTTTACTATCCTGGGTCTTTTGATATTCCAAATGAATTTGCAAATTGCTCTTTCTGTCTCTATGAAGAATTGAGTTGCAATTTTGATGGGGATTGGATTGAATCAATAGATTGCTTTCCACAAGATGGCCATTTTTATTATATTGTCGCTGCCAATATATGAGCATAGGAGATCTTTCCATCTTTTGTATTCTTCTTCAATTTCTTTCTCCAGAGACTTGAAATTCTTGTCAAACAGATCTTTTACTTGCTTAGTTAAAGCCATAACAAGGTATTTTATGTTATTTGTGAAGGTTGTCATGTACCTAATTTCTTTCTCAGCCTGTTTGTCCTTTGAGTAAGGGAAGACTATTCATTTATTCAAGTTAATTTTTTTATCCAGCCACTTTTCTGAAGGTTTTTTTTTTTTAAATCAGGTTTAGGAGATCTCTGGGTGAAGTTTTGGGGTCATTTAACTATACTACCTTATCATCTGCATATAGTGATATTTTTTCTTCTTCCTTTCCAATTTGTATCCTTTTGACCTCTTTTTGTTGTCTAGTTGATCTGGCTAGAGCATACTGTACTATACTGAATAGGGAGGAAGAGAGTGGGTAGCCTTGTCTAGTCCCTGATTTTAGTGGGATTGCTGTAAGTTTTTCTCCATTTAGTTTGATATTGGCCACTGGTTTGCATTGTATTGCTTTTAGTATGTTTAGGTATGGGCCTTTAATTCCTTATCTTTCCTAGACTTTGGTCCTGAAGGGGTGATGACTTTTGTCAAATGCTTTCTCAGCATCTAGTGAGATGATCTTGTGTTTTTTTTCTTTGACATTGCTTATATAGAGGATTACGTTGACCGCTTTCCATATTTTGAACCATCCCTGAATTCCATGGATAAAGCCTACTTGATTTTGTTGGATTATTATTATTTTTTTGATATGTTCTTGGATTTGGTTTGCGAGAATTTTTTTTGGTATTGTTGCATCGATATTAATAAGGGATATTGAACTAAAGTTCTCTTTCTTTATTGGATCTTTGTGTGGTTTAGGCATGAACATAATTGTGGTTTCATAGAATAGATTGTGTAGTGTTTCTTTTACTTTGTGGAATAATTTGAAAAGAATTGGTATTAGGTCTTCTTGGAAGGTCTGATAAAATTCTTCACTAAATTCATCCAGTCCTAGGCTGGGTTTTTTTTTTTTTTTTTTTTGATTGGGAGACTTTTAATAACTGCTTCTATTTCTTTAGGGGATATAGGATGGATTATGTGGTTTATCTGATCTTGATTTAACTTTGATACCTAATATCTGTCTAGAAAATTGTCTATTTCATCTAGATTTTCCAATGTTGTTGAGTATAGGCTTCTGTAGTAGGATCTGAAGATTTTTTGAATTTCCTCAGTTTCCGTTGTTATGTCTTCCTATTCAGTCCTAATCTTACTATCTTGGATACTGTCTTTGTGCCCTCTGGTTAGGCTAACTAAGGTTTTATATATCTTCTTGATTTTCTCAAACAACCAGCTCCTGGTTCTGCTGATTCTTTGTATAATTCTTTTTTTTTCTACATGGTTGATTTCAGCCCTGAGTTTGATTATTTCCTGTTGTCAACATCTCTTGGGTGTATTTGCTTCTCTTTGTTATAGAGCTTTCAGGTGTGCTGTCAAGCTGCTAGGATATGCTCTCTCCAGGTTCTTTTTGTAGGCACTTACACCTATGAGTATTCCTCTTAGCACTGCTTTCCTTGTGTCCCAAAAGTAAGGAAATGTTGTTTCTTCAATTTCATTAAATTCTAAAAGGTCTTTAATTTCATCCTTTATTTCTTCCTTGACCAAGTTATCATTGAGTAGAGAGTTTTAAAGTTTCCATGTGTATGTCAGCTTTCTGTTGTTTTTGTAATTATTGAAGACCAGCCTTAGTCTTTGGTGATATGATGGAATACATGGGATCATTTAAATCTTCTTATATCTGTCTAGTCCTGTTGCTGAGAAGAGGTATATTCTTTTGTTTTATGATGAAATGTTCTATAGTTATTTGTTAAATCCATTAGGTTCATAGCTTCTCTAGTTTCACTGTGTCTCTGTTTAATTTCTGTTTCCACTATCTGTGCATTTATGAGAGTGCAGTGTTTAAGTCTCCCACTGTTATTGTGTGAGGTGCAACGTGTGCTTTGAGTTTTAGTAAAGTTGTTTTATAAATGTTGGTGCCCTTGCATTTGGGGCATAGATATTCAGAATTGAAAGTTCATCTTGGTAGATTTCTTCTTTGACAAGAATGAAGTGTCCTTCCTTATCTTTTTTGACAATGTTTGGTTGAAATTTGATTTCATTCAATATGAGGATTGTTACTACAGGGAGTTTAAAGTGTAGAAATCTTTCCACTTACAGAATACTCTCTAACAAATATATGTGAGTTTCTGAGGGCCACTTAAAAGATCACACTGAAAAATCTAAGCATAATGAAATGTAAAAATTTTTACCTGTTGACAGTCATTGAATATTTCTTTGGATTCTTCAATTTGCTGAGACTCTACTTTTTGAAAAGCGAGTTCATGGTAGGTGTGGGCCACAGCATACACAACATTATACAAATTGTAACCTTCTTCACTCAGGGCCATGTCAAATTTGTGCAGTGCTAAACATTCCTCTGTGTTGTTGAATAGAAAATGATCCATCTTGCTATTGCTGTTCTTAGAGATTGAACAATTAAAATAATTCCAGTTCGGTATAATCTGAGAAATGTCTATTGGATATTTGGAAGTGTTTATTATTTGTACAAAATTGCTAAATTTAGCAATATCATTGTTGTGGTGTGCAAAAGTGACAGTCCCATGGAAGAAATCAAGACTGAAATCTTTTTTATTCATAATGACATCCCATTGTGAGGTTGTGATCCAGATTCTCTGAACACCTAAATATGCCCATCTTCTAATGCTGACTTCTAGGGTAGAGTTCATTTCACCAAAAATGATAACAACTTTGGCTGATGATGCCATAATTTGTTTATCATATATCGTAGCCCTTCTCATGTATATCTGCATGGTTTCTGGGATCATATTCACAAATGCTAAACAGATCCCATGCCTTTGCATTTCTTCTCTCAACTCTGAGAGAAACTGAATGCCCTGGTCATCATCTGAGATGACAAGTCCTATCCAAGTCCATCTAAAATGAAGCATCAAGCATGCAATAGCATGACACAAATGTGTGTCCTTGGTTGCTAACTGATAGACATAGGGAAACTGGTCATGGTCACTCAAGTTAGGATTAAATGGTCCAAAGAAAACCTAAAGGACACAGAAAGATAATGAAACATCCTGTAAGGAATATGAATGTTAGAAAGTTTGGAGTTATATACTAGTAACATTAGTCACGTTTCAGAACTCTTATTGAGGATAATAAGATTACACTATAAATATCATATATTATTCCTATTAGATTCTAGACTATTCCTGAGAAGTCACCATATTATAAAAACATACTTAACTGTGTTCTCAATGCATCAAAAATCTGATTATTTAATCCTTTATAATAAATGGATAACATAAAAAAAGAACACACACACAAAGCTATGCCAAGCAAGTTTTCTCCCTAGGCACCTATGAATAGAATAAAAAGTTGTTGTTTCATCCAGTATCACACATTCTCACCTTTGGGATCCTAGAATCAATTGCCAGTTTTAAGGATGTTGTCCATAATGGTCCTATAAGCTCTACAGGACACCTTCCTTCTGTTCCACATATATAATTAATAAAATACCAAGAATCATTTTGTGATAAGTATATTTTTTCCAGAATTTCAAATATATATTCACACATCCCGTCACTGTGTGAGAATACCAAAGACATGTTTGTTAAAGATAAGGATTCCTGTTGATCTCATCAGTAGCAAAAAACATTACCAGAAAAAACTCGGATCTTCTTTCTGGTATGCTAAAAGAAGACATAGGGATGATTGCAGAGAGTGCTAGAAACACAAAATTTTCTCTCCAATTGCAGTAAACTTCACACTAGGAGACATGAAAATGCTGACTTCTCTGAAATAAGCTTAAGAAACTAGTGATATTTAGAGATGAAAAACCTTAAGAATTCCCCCAAATCCATCACTCTTGTATGATAATTTTTATATTTGTGACAACGTGTAAAGAGCTGTTTTATCTCTGAATGTCATACATGAACTAGATTACAGTTCTATAAACTAAGGTTCCTACACAATAGTCTTCAAGTTCTAATTACACAGAACTAGGCATCTTTAAAATCTTGGGATCTCCAAGTCATCTTCACCTTTACTGCTTCTAGTTTCAATGTCTAAGATTTACACATGATCTTCTGGGCTCTTCCAAAGGCCTTTTGTCACTTCTCCAGCCATGCCTTCTATAGCACTCTACTCTCTGGCCGACTCCACTCCACTGCTGCTGCTGTTCTTAGTAGACATTCCATGATACTGGCATCTTTAATACTATGGTGACATCTGATGCAACTAGGCTTCACCAATAGCCTCTCATAGGCTCTCTTCATGGTGAAAAAAGCTCACCTTCTTTACA
>NW_021618667.1:0-2166 GCF_004785775.1 Grammomys surdaster | reverse complement strand
AAGGATTCAGTTTCTCCATAGGACAGGAGCAGACCGACTCTGTGTCTACTCCAGCCCAAAGGACCAGGCAGGGGTGGAATGGAAGTGGAATTCTGGAGGGGTGGGGTTTGGGTAGCTGCTGTGTCCTGAATGTCCCTGGCTCCCAGATGTATCACTGGGGCTTAGCGAGTGAGATGGAGTTCTTACCAGCTGCTCTGAGAGCAGTGGCTCCTAGATGACTGAGGATTCAGTTTCTCCACAGGACAGGAACAGACCGACTCTGTGTCTGCTCCAGCCCAAAGTACCAGGCAGGGCAGAAGGGCGTGGCTGCATCTTAAAAGCCACTAGAACACTAATGGAAATACCTTTTTGCTATTAAAAGAGCTTATTGTAGCAATATAAGTTAAGGAATAATCCATATGATCTTCTATACAATTCCTGCCAGAAGAAATTTGCTATTGGATTATTCAGGTTTTAGTCATCTGAAAATGATAGGAAGTTGGCTTATGCATTTTAGACAAATCATCAAATTGTGGATGACCTCTTTACCTAGATACAACTGAAACCCGTATTACTGTCTATAATTTTCACAGAAATTCAAAAACAAGAATCAACCTTAGGGTAAAAAATAAAAATAAAAAAAATTAGAAAACTTACATAATACATTAAGCTTGTCTTTCACAGACAATGAGAAATTTACTAAAGATAGTACCACTAAACTGTGAAAATGCAAATACATTCACCTGGAACTTAAGTGACAGGGGATTGTTAATCCTTCTTTAGGTCCTCTGAGAAACAATTTCTCAAATGCATAAGCCATCTATCTAGTCCCTGCCTGGACTTTTGTCTTTCCTTGTGTGGTGTATTAGTTGCACTGGATGACCCCCAATCAAAGAAAGACGTTACCTGAGACCTATAGTATCACATACTTGGGGTGGGCATGCTCAGTGGTTAAATTTTGAGGACTCCGTGTAGGGCATTATAGTGGGTTCCTGATCCTGCCTCAGGATCTCTTATTGTCAGGGTTGGAGCAGATCTCTCATGTCTCATCCTGCATGAAAATGCAGATTAGACTTTATCAGATGAATAGCAGAATTGAGAACTCTCCTAGGGGTGGAGGGGGTAAATAAATCATGTTGAAATGCCATCTAAACAGTGTTTAGAGTAAACTTCAGAGGAGCCCAGGGGGATGGAGCCTGCAGCAGAGGACACAGGACTGTGATGGTGAGTATTTCAGTTCAAGGCTAACAAGGATGAGGAATGATAGATGTTACCTGTATCTTTGCTCAACCTTCTACCTTTACTCTGGAAAGTGACTGTGCTACCAGTTCTCTTCTAGCTTCCTTAAATCTGAGGCTAAAACAACACACACACACACACACACACACACACACACACACACACACACAGTGTTGTTCTTTTTCTGTTTTTCTTCTTGAGGTTGTATTATCTCCTGCCTGGAAAAGGATGTCCTCATCAATTTCTTATCTCCAACTCTCCTGCCTGACCTTAAGGTTAGCATCTCAGTCAGTCACATCTTTCCCCTGCTATATACCCCTGACCACCTCCCTATAGAAGCAGACTGTGTGGCCACTTTGTATTGACACTTCACATTGCTGCATTGTACTCTCTCTCTAAAGCATGCTCTACTACCATTTGTCCACTGTTACTCCAGGGACCTGTACCTTCTGCTCAGCAATGAGCCCATGGCTTTGTTTACTGACAGATCAAGAAACAATTGAGGACAGGACTTTAACATCAGAAACGTCCCCTACAGGTAGAGGCTCACTTTTAAGTTAGTAGATCTCACAGTATATTAGGAAATGTTTCTTCAGATGAGTAACTGACTCTGGTAAAGCTCCCTGAATCATATAGCTTCTGAAACTGTGGAGGAAGTAATCCTCTGGGTCTCCAGACTGGTGTTGTCAAACCAAGAGGAAAAAGTATCAACTCTTTGTGAGTGATGTACAGATATAAGCACAGCACATCATTATAGATACAGAGCTTCCTCAGTTCCATGACTGAGGTGATCAGGAGGTTTGCTGTCTCAACAAGTAAAGTCCTTTACTCTCCAAAACTGAGCTCCTTCCATAAAGCCTCCATGGTTGAACCAAAGAAGAAACTTCCCACACATTATCCTCTGATTTTTCTGTTGTTAATAGTGCAATGTGTTACCCTCCACTGCAA
>NW_021618666.1:0-2568 GCF_004785775.1 Grammomys surdaster | reverse complement strand
CCCTAAACCCTAATCTCATTGAATTAGTATCATCTTCTTGGTAATTAAATACTTTTCATTTTCTTAATAAGAGTAAACAAGATTAATAAAGTATTACTTTTTTTTTATTGGATGATTTATTTACATTTCCTATGTTGTCCCCTTACCCCATCCCCCACCACCCCCTCGGAACCCCCAATCCCCTCGCCCCTCCTCCTTCTTCTCTGTGGATGTAACCTCTATCTACCCCCCCCCCTCCCACCTCCCCACCCTCAAAATTCCCACCCCCTGGGGCATCCAGCCTTCATGAGGTCAAGGTTCTCTTCTTCCACCTATGCCCAGCAGGGCCCTCCACTTTTACATATTCAGCTGAATCCCTGGATCCCCCACTAAGTGCTCCCAGGCTGGTGATTTAGACCCTGGGAGCTGTGGTTGGTTGGTATTGTTGCTCTCCTCATGGTGCCATAAATCCTTTCAGCTCCTTCAGTCTTCACTCTAACTCCTCTATTGAGAACCCCATGATCAGTTCAATGGCTAGTTGTGAGCATCTGCCTCTGAATATGTCTGACTCTTGAAGGCCTCTGAGGAGACATCATATCAGGCTCTTATCAGCATGCACTTCCTGTCTTCCACATCAGCATCTACCTTTGGTGATTGCACATGGGATAGATACTCAGGTGGAGTGGTCTTGAGACGGCCCCTCCTTCAGTTTCTGTCCCTCACTTTGTCTCCATATTTGCTCCCTTGAGTATTTTGTTGCTCCTTCTAAGAAGGACCGAATCACCCTCACTTGGTCTTCCTTCTTTATGGGCTTCATGTGGCCTGTGAGTTGCATCTTGGGCATTTCAAGGTTCTAGGCTAATATCCAATAATCAGTGAGTGAATATCATGTGTGTTCTTTTGTGATTGGGTAACCTCACTCAGGATGATAATTTCTAGTTCCATCCATTTACCTAGGAACCTCTCGAATTCATTGTTTTTAATAGCTGAGTAATACTCCATTGTGTAAATATACCACATTTTTTTAATCCATTCCTCAGTTGAAGGACATCTGGGTTCTTTCCAGCTCCTGGCTATTATAAACAAGGCTGCTATGAACATAGTTGAGCATATGTCCTTGTTATATGTTCGAGCATCTTCTGGGTATATGCCTAGGAGTGGTATAGCTGGATCCTCGGGTAATGCTATGTCCAATTTTCTGAGGAACCGCCAGACTGATTTCCAAAGTGGTTGCACCATCTTGCAGTCCCACCAACAATGGAGGAGTGTTCCTCTTTCTCCACACCCTCGCCAGCATCTACTATCACCTGAGTTTTTAATCTTAGCCATTCTGACTGGTGTGAGATGGAATCTCAGGGTTGTTTTGATTTGCATTTCCCTGACGACTAAGGATGCTGAACATTTCTTTAGATGCTTCTCGGCCATTTGAGTTTCCTCTGTTGAAAATTCTTTGTTAAACTCTATGCCCCATTTTTTAATAGGGTAATTTGGTTGTCTGGAGTCTAATTTCTTGAGTTCTTTGTATATATTGGATATTAGCCCTCTATCAGATGAAGGATTGGTAAAGATCTTTTCCCAATTTGTTGGTTGTCGTTTTGTCCTATTGACAGTGTCCTTTGCCTTACATTAACTTTGCAATTTTATGAAGTCCCATTTGTCGATTCTCGATCTTAGAGCATATGCCATTGGAGTTCTGTTCAGGAACTTTTCCCCTGTGCCCAAGTATTCGAGGCTTTTCCCCACCTTCTCTTCTATTAGTTTCAGTGTATCTGGTTTTATGTGGAGGTCCTTTATCCACTTAGACTTGAGCTTTGTACAAGGGGATAAGAATGGATCAATTTTCATTCTTCTACATGTTGTCTTCCAGTTGAACCAGCACCATTTGTTGAAAATGCTGTCCTTTTTCCACTGGACAGTTTTAGCTCCTTTGTCAAAGATCAAGTGACCATAAGTGTGTGGGTTCATTTCTGGGTCTTCAATTCTATTCCATTGATCTTCCTGCCTGTCTCTGTACCAATACCAGGTAGTTTTTATCACTATTGCTCTGTAGTACAGCTTGAGGTCAGGGATGGTGATTCCTCCCGAAGTTCTTTTATTGTTGAGAATAGTTTTCGCTATCCTGGGTTTTTTGTTATTCCATATGAATTTGAGAATTTCCTTTTCTAACTCTGTGAAGAATTGAGTTGGGATTTTAATGGGGACTGCATTGAATCTGTAGATTGCTTTTGGCAAGATGGCCATTTTTATTATATTAATCCTGCCAATCCATGAGCATGGGAGATCTTTCCATCTTCTGAGATCTTCTTCAATTTCTTTCTTCAGAGACTTGAAGTTCTTGTCATACAGGTCTTTCACTTGCTTGGTTAGATTCACACCAAGGTATTTTATATTATTTGCAACTATTGTGAAGGGTGTCATTTCCCTAATTTCTTTTTCAGTCTGTTTATCTTTCATGTAGAGGAAGGCTACTGATTTGTTTGAGTTGATTTTATAACCAGCCACTTTGCTAAAGTTGTTTATCAGGTTTAGGAGTTCTCTGGTGGAAGTTTGGGGGTCACTTAAGTATACTATCATATCATCTGCAAATAG
>NW_021618665.1:0-3301 GCF_004785775.1 Grammomys surdaster | reverse complement strand
ATCACCTGGAAACTCATTGAGATGTATTTATATTATTATGTAAAGATAATTATATACCCACTGTGATGGCTATTTTTGTTGTCAATGTGACCACAAACAAAAAATTGAAAGCACATCTGTTAGTGATTTCTGCTTTATTTTTATGTGGGAAGATATACTTCTAACTTGCATCTCTGAAGTATGATGACAAACATTTAATTTACATTTTTATCCAGATCTAATTTGCACCAGGTTTTCTGTTGGAAACCTGTATAAGCACATGGAAATAAGAAGCCTTTCATCTGTATTGCTTGTTCATCTTTTGATATTGAATCAGAACCACCAGCACAGGAGTTACCACACACATAATGGACTAAGACCTGTTGGGAGCTGACTCCTAGCCAAAAGCGGCTATCATCTTTGCAGCCATCTTGAGCCATATACCCTGACAAGAGACTTGTTTTCAACAGCCTGCAATAGCTGAGTGCAATCTGATAAACATCTTGTTACACTGTTTAGTGCCCCCAGCTGCAAGGTGCTCCTGGTATCCATGGCTACAAAGCACGTGATGTAGTGCCTTCAGTTGAGCTTGTCCACGAGGGCAAGTCACGTGGTAAAGGGTATAAATACCCAGGATTTTCTTTCTATGTGTGTGAGGAGAATATAGAAGAAGAGAGGATAATAAAGAAGAGACTTGACGAGACTTGACCAGACTCTGTCCTGTATCCATCTTTTGTGTCTCTTGCCCCTCTTTTGCCCTTCTTCCGTCCCCACTCTCTCTCTTGCTAGACCTTGACCTGTGGACCAGAGCAGCAGAACCAGCCAGCCTTTACAAAGTAGCAGAACCGGCAGTTACAAAAGAAACATCCATTACAAAGACCTGCCATTTCGAATGTTATCTAGAGAAGTACCTCACCAGCTTCTCTACAGCCTGGTCTTATGAAGGCATTCCTCCCTCTGATGACTCTAGCTTGTGTCAAATTGACTTAGAACTTGCAAGGACTCTAAATTTACCTCCATAGTTTTATTTTCAAAATATTGTATTAGTATATTTCCACTATTCTCATGGACAAGTCCAGGCTGAAAACACATAAGAGATGGACATAGCTATGTGATTGTTAAAAAAGCATAATCTACTGAGGGTATCCTTCTAAGAGTTCAGAGTGTAGGCCTCCACAGAGAATCTATCACTGAGAGACAGTAGAGTAGTGGGATCAGGAAATGGAATCATCAGATTCGATTTTAAATTAAAACGTCCATTTCCTTGTCTACTCTACAGAACTTAGATACTTGGGTCACATGGTGTTGAAATTGTAATATATTGCATGTACCCCAAACTATTTTCAAATATTGGAGAACAATGGTCCCATCACAAGAACAAAGATCTCTTTCTCTCTATTTTTATAACATTTATTTTCTTCGTTCTTTTAATAAATGACTTTCACGCCATTGGTTATAGGTAAGATAGAATATTGAATTTAATTTCCATTTTGTGGAGAAAAGAGAGGTTGTCTTTATGTAACCTGTTCCGCCCACATACATTAAGCAAGATAAATGAGACTAATTAGTAAATAGAGGGCAGAAAGATGTCCGTCAATGAGGACACCATGTCTCATTTCTGTGTTTTCTCATCCCTGTATTATTCCATGAACCCACATCCAGACAAGTGATGGAAATGAGTTGTTTCTGAGAAAGGAAATAAGATTGATCTCCTTGAGAATCAATGTCTTTACATGTAATAGAAAATAGTGTTGAATCAAGTAAAATACATATTAATCAAAATGAGGAATGGGCTTTTGAAATATTAACATTTAAATCTACTTAGTATACCTATGTTACAGAAGGACTCTTCCTTTGACTACCTCCTAGCATAAGATAAGCAATGTTTACAATATTTTAATAATAATATGTATTGCTCTTTTCCACATTTAATAATAACATATGTACTTTACATGCGGAGAGCTGATCTTATGAGTTAGCCTTCAGAAGGATAACTGTGTCCTCATTAAATTGTGGACATGTTTTTAAAAAATTCCTGTTAGGGAAGGTGAGTACAATTAATCTCAAAGATCAATTAAGTAAAATAAACAGTAGAAATGTTACAAAACTGCAGCAATCAGATGAAAATCCATTATCAAATCTCCCCGTCTGTCCTCACCTACACAGGGCTTCACTGAGTTATCTTGATAAATATAAGCTCTAGTTTGTTCTTATTTTACACTATTAGATTATATAACCACTTAAATATTGTACTAGTGTGTGAACAAACAATAACTTTAATAGAATGTGAGACTGCAGAGAAGGCTGTAGCAAGTTTCCATGGCTGGAAAAAGAGTCCACATCTTTATCATTAAAACGCATGCTCACACAGCATAGGCCAGAATTTATTTTCTGAAGTGACCCCTGATAAGATTTTGTTGATTGTCACTGCCCCCTGCTGGTCTTGAGGACCTCTGTATGGAGGATTTTGTGCAGGTTTATACTAGACTTCCTTCACTGTGTCTCTGGCACAGTAGTAGGTGGCTGTGTCTTCTGTTTGCATATTGTTCATTTTTAAGAACACTTGGCTCTTGGAGGTGTCCCTGGTGATGCTCAGTCTGGATTTGAGAACTGAATTATATTCTATGTACCCATTACTCCATATTACTCCCATCCACTCCAGACCCTTTCCTGGGGACTGATGAACCCAGTGTACACCATTGTTAGTTAATGAGAACCCAGAGACAGTGCAGGTGAGGGACAAGGTCTGTGAGGGCTGCACCAGGTCAGGACCTGACTCCTTCAGCTGCACCTGGGACAGGACACCTGTGGAAAAGCAACATCACCATAAGTTATACGTTCCAGAGATGTCATTCTTGAATCTTTCTCCTCAAACTCTGAAACACTTACAGCTTGGAAAGGTGACCAGGCAGAGGAGCAGCACCAGGACAGCCATGTTCTGATGGAGGCTCTAGTGACAAGAGGATGGGGCTTCTCAGCTTGGCCTGGGCTATCATCCTGAGCTGAGGGCTCCTTTGCATTGGGGGAGGTTCCTGAGAGGATAAAAGGAAGCACAGGTCAAGGATTCCAGTTTCCTCTCCTTTTGCCTCTGCTTATTAGAAGAAATGGAAGTGCAAACTCAGGAAGTTTTCCCTGGAACTGTTTGAATTTCTACTTTCAAATAAACAAGAAAAAGCTTTAGTAATATTTTGAAGTCCTTGGAAGCAAAAATGAGGGGTGTAGGATTGTTTACAATAAGTGAATTCTTTTTCATGCAGTGGAAGTAGAACACGATACCTTATGTTCAATACAATTATAAGTCATTGTCAGTTACAATTGAAGA
>NW_021618664.1:0-1563 GCF_004785775.1 Grammomys surdaster | reverse complement strand
CTAGGTTCTGTGAGATTGGGTGCAGAGCTGACTCCCGGGATCTGCTCTGGCACAGACCGGAAGGAACCCACGCTCCGGGCCCTGGAGTGAACTCCTGGGTCCCAGTGGGTCCTAGCCACTCCCTGTTCGGGGGCAAGCACTGCCACCTCCTAGCCCAAGACCCTGCTTGGCACAGAGGTCCTGCGAGCCCCGCTTCCTCTGGAGTCTGCGAGATTGGGTGCAGAGCTGCCTCCCGGGATCCGCGAGTGCTCGTGCCCCGACCGGATGGAGCCCGCTCCAGGCCAGGAGCGAATTCCTGGGTCCCAGTGGGTCCCTGTTGCTCCCTGTTTGGGGTGAGTGCTGCTTTTTCCTTACCTGGGATGCTGCGTGAGTTCAAGCTCCTGGGAGTCCCTGTTTTTCTTGGTTTTCTGCAGTTGGGTACCAAAAAGAGAAATTATAATGTCCCTTGTATTTTTCTTAAAGGTGACCAACTATTAGGACTCAGTCATGTACTGGTCTAGGGTCTTACAATCCCATAGGCAATGAAGGAGTGTACATTTTCCACACATTCTCCCCAGTATCTGCTGTCCCCTGAATTTTTGATCTTAGCCATTCTAATTAGTATAAGGTGGAATTTCTGGGTCATTTTGGTTTGCATTTCTCTGATGACTAAGGACTTTGACCATTTGCTTAGCTGCTTCTAGGCCTTTCCAGATTCCTCAGATGATAATTCTCTGTTTAGATATGTATAATATTTTTAATTGGGTTATTTGGTTTTCTAGAGTCTAACTACTTGAGTTCTTTGTATATTTTGGATGTTTGACCTCTATTGGATGTAGGGTTAGCAAAGGTCTTTCCCCAATATGTTGGTTGCTGTTTTGTCCTAAAGATGGTCTGCTTTGTCTTATAGAAGAATCTTAGTTTTATGAGGTTCCATTGTCAACAGTTGAACTTAGTGACTGAGCCATTGGTATACAGTTCAGTAATCCTTTCCCTGTACCAGTTTGTTCAAGGCTATTTCCCCCTTTCTGATGTATTAGATTCAAAGTATCTTGTTTCAGGTGGAGGTCCTTGATCCACATAAATGAGAGCTTTGTATAAAGTCAGAGATATGGATCAATTTACATTCTCCTACTGGTAGTCTTCAAGTTAGACCACCACAGTTTGTGGAAGTTTGTATAATCGTTTTTCCACTGTATGGTTATGGCTTCTTTGTCAAAGATCAAATGTCCATAGTTATGTGGATATATTTTTGGGTCTTCAATTCTATTGCATGGATCAACTAATCTGTCTCATTACCAATACCATGTGGTTTTTTCTCCTGTCCAGCAGGGCATTAAACAGGGGTCTGGGGAAATCCTCTGAAAGAGAAAGTGGGGAACAGGCTGACACAAGGAAAGATGATCTGTCTATAGTCTGATAAGATAGCAATGTTTACTTTTGCACACCCAGGTTATATACACAAAAAGGCAGGATGTGGGGAAGGGGATAATGCAGAAGCATAGGTGTTCAGGAGGAGTACAGACATTGTTTAGAACAGAGTGTCAGCTGGGTGAAGGTTCAGGGGACAGAACACTATGACTC
>NW_021618663.1:0-1005 GCF_004785775.1 Grammomys surdaster | reverse complement strand
TTGACCCCACAACAAAAGAAAGGCTTAAAGAAAGCCCAAGAGAAGGAACACACAATGTGAGATTTTCCAGAGGACACCAGAATATTTCAGGGTCACAATATCAAAGCTACACTTCACAGGACACTAAGGAAGAGGAAGTGAAGAAAAAAAATTGCTTCCATGGGTTTAATGAACTGCTGCACTTATTAACAAGGCTTTGTGCTAGTCTGTGAGACGAATTACCAGCCAGTCCTTCTGTATCAACACTTAAGCCTTTCTTTGGCTTTGATTTTTTTCCATTGCTTTCAATAAAGTTTTACACCATTTGCTTGTTTGTTTGTGTGTGTGTTTTGTTTTGTGTGGCAGGGAGTTAGATTACATTTTTGTTCTAAAGGGAGGCTGTGCATGAGCTTTCCAGTTGAAAGGGATCCAAGACTTGAGAGAGAAGTCAGGAGGGATGCAGAGATGCAGAGATGCTGGGTAGGAAGGGAAGAAAACAAGGAAAACTGGGCTGTTTACAATGGACAGATAGGGTAGGTGGCTAAAGATACAAGCAGCTGAAATATCAACTGAATAAAAATGTGTATAAGGCCATCATTTGTAAACAAATATCAACTTGCAAATATAGTGTAGGCATTCCTGAACATCTTATTCCGAGCTTGACAAGCAGTCAATCCAGGGGTCCTGCTCCTCCCACTGTGAGTAGTCTCCAGCACAGACCCTTGTTACTGATTTTATCTTGAGCTTCCCAAGCTTAGCACATGACTGCATTCCCAAGTGTGACCTAGCCATCTAGCCATTCCCCTGACCTAGCCATCTCCCAGGCTTTCATAGCCTAAAAGCAGGCAGTGGGCTGGTGGGGCATGTAGTACCCACACCTTCAAGGGCATGTTGCTTACATGGAGGTCGAAATTCGACCTTGGCCCACACTGGAAGGACACTGTATGTTTACCATTCTACAATGACCTTCAATTCTACAATGAGGCTTAGGGCGTGGCAGAGAGACAAATCAATCTCTCCTTTGCT
>NW_021618662.1:5609-7362 GCF_004785775.1 Grammomys surdaster | reverse complement strand
AATATCCTTATTTAAAAACCAATTCTGTCAATAACTTTATTTAATAAAGAATTCTGTCAATATCTTTTTTAAAAACCAATTCTTTCAATATCTATATTTAAAAACCAATTCTGTCAATAACTTTATTTAATAAACAATTCTGTCAATATTTTTTTAAAACCCAATTCTGTCAATATCTTTATTTAAAAACCAATTCTGTCAATATCTTTACTTAATAACCAATTCTGTCAATATCTGTATATAATAACCAATTCTGTCTGTCAATATCTTTATTTCATAACCAATTCTGTCTATATCTTTTCTATAAATAATTCTGTCAATATCTTTATTTAATAACCAGTTCTGTAAATATCTTTATTTAAAAAACCAATTCTGTCCATTTCTTTATTTAATAATCAATTCTGTTAGTATCTTGAATAACCGATTCTGTCAATATCTTTGTTTAATTACCAATTCTGTCAGTATCTTTATTTAAAAACCAATTCTGTCAATATCTTTATTTAAAAACAATTCTGTCAATATCTTTATTTAATAATCAGTTCTGTGAATATCTTTATTTAAAAAGCAAGTCTGTCAACATTTTTATTTAAAAATCAGTTCTGTCAATATCTTTATTTAATAACCAATTCTGTCTCTCAATATATTTATTTAATAACCAATTCTGTCAATACCTTTATTTAAAAACCAATTCTGTCAATACCTTTTTTTAAAAACCAATTCTGTCAATATCTTTATTTAATAACCAGTTTGTCGATATCTGTACATAATAACCAATTCTGTCTCAAAATCTTTATTTAATAACCAGTTCTGTCAATATCTTTATTTAAAATCCAATTCTGTCAACATCTTTATTTAAACACCAATTCTTTCAATATCTTTATTAATAACCAAGTCGGTCAATATCATTATTTAATAATCAGATTTGTAATAACCAATTCTGTCAATATCTTTTTTTAAAAAACCAATTCTGTTAATATCTTTATTTAATAACCAATTCTGTCAATATCATTATTCAGTAATAAGAACTGTAATAAACAATTCTGTCAATATCTGTATTTAAAAACCAATTCTCTCAATAACTTTATTTAATAACAAATTCTGTCAATATGTAAATTTAAAACCCAATACTGTCAATATTGTTGTTTAAAAACCAATTCTGTCGATATCTTTATTTAATAACCAGTTCTGTCAATATCTTATTTTAATAAACAATTCTGTCAATATCTACATTTAAAAATCAATTTTGTAATAACGATTTCTGTCAATATCTTTATTTAAAAACCAATTCTGACAATATCTTTATTCAATACCCAATTCTGTCAATATCTTTATTTAATAATAAGTTCTGTAATAACCAAAACTGTCAATATATTTTATAACAAACAAATCTGTCAATAACTTTATGTAATAACCAATTCTGTAAATATATTCATTTGAAAACCAATTCTGTCAATATCTTTATTTAAAAACCAATGCTGACAATATCTTTATACAATAAACAATTCTGTCAATACCTTTATTTAATAATTAATTCTGTCAATATCTTTATTTAAAAACCAATTCTGTCATCATTTTTTTTTAAAAACCAATTCTGTCAATATCTTTATTTAATAACCAGTTCTATCAATATCTGTATGTAATAACCAATTCTGTCTGTCAGTATATTTATTTAACAACCAATTCTGTCAATATCTTTTTTAATAAATAATTCTGTCAATATCTTTATTTAATAAACAATTCTGTCAATATCTTT
>NW_021618662.1:0-5599 GCF_004785775.1 Grammomys surdaster | reverse complement strand
GAGGTAGAAAGTAGGAGGTAGTAGAAAGTAGGAGGTAGAGGTAGAAAGTAGGAGGTAGTAAGTAGTAGGAGGTAGTAGGAAGTAGGAAGTAGAGGAAGGAGTGAGAAAGTGAGAGGTGTCAGGAGACTGAAGGAGTGAGAATATAGTAAGAAGAGAGGAGAATAAAGAAGACTTGAAGAGACTCTACCGGACTCTGGCTTGTATCTATCTTTTGCGTCTCTCGCCCCTTTTTCCCCCTTCCTCCGTCCCCACTCTCTCTCTTGCTAGACCCTGACCTGCCAACCGGAGCAGCAGAACCGGCCGGCCTTTACAAAGTAGCAGAACCCGACGGCCGTTACAAAAGAATCGGCCGTTACAATTCTGTCTCTCAATATCTTTATTTAAAAACCAATTCTGTCAATGTCTTTATTTAATAACCAGTTCTGTCAATATCATTATTTAATAACCAATTCTGTCAATATCTTTATTTAATAACCAATTTTGTAATAACCTATTCTCTCCATATCTTTATTTAAAAACCAATTCTATCTATATCTTTATTTAAAAACCAGTTCTGTCAATATCGTTATTTAATAATCAATTTTGTAATAACCAATTCTGTCAATAATTTTATTTAATAACAAATTCTATCAATACCTTTATTTATAAACCAATTCTGTCAATATCTTTATTTAATACCAATTCTGTCAATATAGTTATTTAATAATCAATTTTGTAATATCCAATTCTGTAAATATCTTTATTTAATTAATAGTTCTGTCAATATCTTTATTTAATAAACAATTCTATCAATATCTTTACTCAATAATCAATTATGTAATAACCAATTCTATCAATATCTTTATTTAATGAACAGTTCTGTCAATATCTTTATTTAATAACAAATTCTGTCAATATCATTATTTAATTACCAATTCAGTCAATATCTTTATTTAAAAACAGTTTCTGTAAATATCATTATTAAATAACCAATTCTGTCTATATCTTTATTTAATAAACATTTCTGTCAATATCTTTATTGATTAACCAATTCTGTCAATATCTTTGTTTAATAATCAATTCTTTAATAAGGAGTTCGGTCAATGTCTTTATTTTAAAACCAATTCTGTAAATATCTTTATTTAAAATCAGATCTTTAATAACCAATACTGTCAATATGTTTATTTAACAACCAATTCTGTCAATAGCTTTATTTAATAACCAATTCTGTCAATATCTTTATTTAAAAACCAATTCTGTCAATATCTTTATTTAAAATCCAATTCTGATAATATCTTTATTCAATAATCAATTCTGTCAATATCTTTATTTAAAAACCAATTCTGTTAACATTTTTATTTAAAAACCTGTTCTGTCAATATCTTTATTTAATAACCAATTCTGTCTCTCAATATCTTTATTTAATAATCAACTCTGTCAATATATTTGTTTAAAAACCAATTCTGTCAATATCCTTATTTAAAAACCAATTCTGTCAATAACTTTATTTAATAACCAATTCTGTCAATATCTTTATTTAAAAACAATTCTGTAAATATCTTTATTTAGTAACCAGTTCTGTCAATATCTGTATATAATAACCAATCCTGTCTGTCAGTATATTTATTAACAACCAATTCTTTCAATATATTTTTTAATAAATAATTCTGTCAATATCTTTATTTAATAACCAGTTCTGTCAATATCTTTATTTAAAAAACCATTTCTGTCAATATCTTTATTTAATAACCAATTCTGTCAATATCTTTATTTAAAAACGAATTCTCTCGATATCTTTAGTTAATAACCAGTTATTTCAATATCTGTATATAATAACCAATTCTGTCTGTCAATATCTTTATTTAATAACCAATTTTGTCTATATCTTTTTTAATTACCAATTCTGTCAATATCTTTATTTAATGAACAATTCTGTCAATATCTTTATTTAATAAACTGTTATGTAGTAACCAATTCTGTCAATATCTTTATTTAAAAACCATTCTCAAAATATCTTTATTTAATAAACAGTTCTGTAATAACCAATTCTGTCAATTTCTTTATTTAAAAACCAGTTCTGTCAATATCTTTATTTAAAATCCAATTCTGTCAATATTTTATTTAAAGACCAATTCTGTCAATATCTTTATGTAATAAACAATTCTGTCAATATCTTTGTTTAATAACCAATTCAGTGAGTACCTTTATTTAATATCCAGTTCTGTCTGTCAATAACTTTATTTAATAATCATTTCTGCCAATATCTTTTTTTAATAACCAATCCTGTCAATATCTTTATTTTAATTAAAATTCTGTCAATATATTTATTTAATAACCAATTCTGTCAATATGTGTACTTAAAAACAAATTCTGTCAATATCTTTATTAATAACATTTTCTGTCAATATCTTTATGTAATAATCAATTCTGTAATAACCAATTCTGTCAATATCTTTATTTAAAAACCAATTCTGTCAATATCTTTATTTAAAAACCAATTCTGTCAATATCTTTATTTAAAAAACAATTCTGTCAATATCTTTATTTAAAAACCAGTTCAGTCAATATCTTTATTTAATGACCTATTCTGTCAATATCTTTATTTAAAAACTAATTCGGTCAAAGTCTTTATTTAATAACAAATTCTGTCAATATTTTTATTTAAAAACCAATTCTGTCAATATGTTTAATAAGCTATTGGGTCAATATGTTTATTTAAAAAGCAATTCTGTCAATATTTTATTTAATGACCAATTACGTCAATATCTTTATTTAATAAACAATTCTGTCAATATGTTTATTTAATAACAAATTTTGTCAATATCTTTATTTTAAAACACTTTCTGTCAATATCTTTATTTAATAATCAATTCTGTAATAACCAATTCTGTCAATATCTTTATTTAAAAACCAATTCTGTCAACATATTTATTTAATAAACAATTCTGTCAATATCTTTATTTAATAAAGAATTCTGGCAATATTTTATTTAATAACCAGTTCTGTGAATATCTTTATTTAATAACCAATTCTGTCAATATCTTTTTTTAATAATCAGTTATGTAATACACAATTATGTGTATATCTTTATTTAAAATCCAATTCTGTCAATAACTTTATTTAATATCCAATTCTGTCAATATTTTTATTTAAAATAACATTCTGTCAATATCTTTATTTAAAAACCAATTCTGTCAATGTCTTTAATTAGTAACCAATTCTGTCAATATCTTTATTTAATAATCAATTCTGTGGTAACCAATTCTCTCAATATCTTTATTTAAAAACAAATTATGTCAGTCTCTTTATTTAATAACCAATACTGTCAATAACTTTATTTTAAATAAAATTCTGTCAATATCTTAGTATAATATTCAATTCTGTAATAACCAATTCTGTCAATTTCTTTATTTAATAACCAATTCGGTCAATATATTTATTTAATAATCAATTGTGTAATAACCAACTCTGTCAATATCTTTATTTAAAAACCAAATCTGTCAATATCTTTATCTGAAAACCAATTCTGTCAATATCTTTTTTTAAAAAGCAATTCTATCCAAATAATTTGTTAAAAAATTCTCTCAATATCTTTATTTAATAACCAATTCTGTCAGTATTTATATTCAATAACCAATTCTGTCAATATATTTATTTAATAACCAATTCTGTCAATATCTTTATTTAATAACCAATTCTATAAATATCTTTATTTAAACACTTATTTTGTCAAAATTTTTTGAAAAAACATTTCTGTCAATATGTTTATTTAATAAACAATTCTGTCAATATCTATATTTAAAAACCTATTCTATCTATATCTTTATTTAAAAACCAATTCTGTCAATATCTTTTTTAAAAAACATTTCTGTTAATATCTTTATTTAATAACCAATTCTATCAGTATCTTGATTCAATAACCAATTCTGTCAATATATTTATGCAATAAACAATTCTGTCAATATCTTTATTTAAAAACCAATTCTCTCTCTATGACTGATGACTATTGATATTTCAGCTTTATTTATTTCTGCTTTCCCATGAACTCTAACAGATGACTATTGATTCATCAAGTTCATTTGTTTTTGATTTACTATTATCCACGAATGCTGAATATTGATTATTCATGTTCATTTATTTCTGACTTACTATTATCAATGACTGACGACTATTTATATTTCAGTGTTATATATTTCTGATTTCCTATTAACTATGATATATGACTGTTGGTTGTTCATGTTCATTTATTTCTGAATTACTATTATCCACAAATTGTTATTATTGATTATTCATGTTCATTTATTTCTGACTTACTGTTATCTATGACTGATGACTATTCATATTTCAGTTTTATATATTTCTGATTTACTATTAACTATGACTGATGACTATTGATTAATCAAGTTCATTTTTTTCAGATTTACCATTATCCGTGAATGTTGAATATTGATTATGCATGTTCATTTATTTCTGACTTACTATTATCTATCACTGATGACTAATGATATTTCACCTTTATATATATCTGATTTACTATGAACGCTGACTGATGACTATTGATTAATCCAGTTTGTTTGTTTTTGATTTACTATTATCCATGAATGCTGAATGTTGATTATTCATGTTCATCGATTTCTGACTTACTATTATTTATGACTGATGACTAATGATATTTAACATTTATATATATCTGATTTACTATGAACTCTGACATATGACTATTGGTTGTTCGTGTTCATTTTTTTCTGAATTACTATTATCCATGAAGCGTGATTATTGATTTTTCATGTTCATTTATTTCTGACTTAATATTATCTATGACTCATGACTATTGATATTTCACCTTTATATATTTCTGATTCACTATGAACTCTGACTGATGACTATTGATTAATCAAGTTCATTAGTTTCTGATTTACTGTTATCCAAGAATGCTGAATATTGATTATTCATGTTCATTTATTTCTGACTTACTATTAGCTATGACTGATGACTATTGATTTTTCAGCTTTATATATTTCTGAGTTACTATTATCTATGACTGATGACTATTGATTAATCAAGTTCATTTATTTCTTATTTACTATTATTCACGAATGCTGAATATCGATTATTCATGTTCATTTACTTCTGACTTACTATTATCTATGACTGATGACTAATCATATTTCACCAATAACCACAGTACGATAGTAAAATAATAATAACCGTAAAAAGTATGATGTCACATGATAGTAATCATAATAAAAAACAACAGTGTGGGTTATAAAATGTAATGGAATGAAAATAATAACAAGAATAATAACAAGAATAATAACAATGACAATAATAATAACAATAATAATAACAATAATATAAATAATAACCATAAAAATACGACGTCACACAATGTGAATAATAATAACAAACAACAGTATCAATAATAAAATGTATTGCAATGACAATAATAGTAACAATAACCATAGAATGATATTGAAATAATAACATAATAATAACCGTAAGAAATATGACGTCACATAATATTCATAATAATGAGAAATAATAGTGTCGATTATAAAATGTAACGGAATGAAAATAATAACAGTAATAATAATAACAATGATAATAATAATAATAATAA
>NW_021618661.1:3352-10354 GCF_004785775.1 Grammomys surdaster | reverse complement strand
GTCATCAGTCATAGTTCATAGGAAATCAGAAAAAAATAAATCTGATGTATCAATAGTCATCAGTCATAGATAATAGTAAGTCAGAAATAAATGAACAGGAATAAACAATACTCACCAATCGTTGATAAGAGCAAATCAGAAATACATGAACATAAATAATCGATATTCACCATTCTTGGATAATGGTAAATCTGAAAAAAATGAACGTCAATAATCAATAGTCATTAGTCAACATGGAAAATCAATAATAAATAAAGCTTAAGTAATAATAGTCATCAGTCAAAGATAATAGTAGGTCAGAAATAAATGAACAGGAATAATCAATATTCAAGATCGTGCATAATATTAAATCAGACATAAATGAACATGAATTATCAATAGTCATCAGGCATATTTAATAGTAAACCGGAAATAAATAATGCTGAAATATCAATAGTCATCAGTCATAGATAACAGTAAATCCGAAATAAATGAACAGGAATAATGAATATTCACGATCATGGATAATAATAAATCTGATATAAATGAACATTAATAATCAATAGTCATCAGTCATAGTTAATTGTAAACCAGAAAAAAATAAAGATGAAATCTCAATAATTATCTATCATAGATAATAGTAATTCAGAAATAAATGAACATGAATAATCAATATTCAGCATCCGTGGATAATAGTAAATCAGAAGTAAATGAACATAATGGTAAAGATGAAAAAAATGAACATGAATAATCGGTAGTCATCAGTCATACTTAATAGTAAAGCAGAAAAAAATAAAAGCTGAAATATCAATAGTCATTAGTCATAGATAATAGTAAGTCAGAAATAAATGAACATGAATAATCAATAGTCATCAGTAATACTAATAGTAAATCAGAAATACATAAAGCTGAAATATCAATAGTCATCAGTCATAGATAATAGTAAGTAAGAAATAAATGAACAGGAATAAACAATATTCACTCTTCGTGGATAATAGTTAATCAGAAATAAATGAACATGAATAAGCAATAGTCATCAGTCATAGTGCATGGGAAATCAGAAATAAATAAAGCTGAAGTATCAATAGTCATCAGTCATAGATAACTCAGAAATAAATAAGTCAGAAATAAATGATCAGGAATAATCAATACTCACCAATCATTGATAACAGTAGGTCAGAAATAAGTGAACATGAATAATCAACATTCACCATACTTGGATAATGGTAAACCTGAAAAAAATGAACATGAATATTCAATAGTCGTAATTCATAATTAATAAGGAATCAGAATAAAATAAGCTGAAATATCAGTAGTCATCAGTCATAGGAAAGTGTATGTCAGAAATACAGGAACAGGAATAATCAATATTCACCTTTCGTGGATAATAGTAAATCAGAAATAAAAAACATGATTAATGCATAGTCTCAAGTTCACGGGAAATCAGAAGTAAATGAAGCTGAAGTATCATGAGTCATACTCATAGATAATAGTAAATCAGAAATAAATGAAAAGGAATAATCAATATTCACGATTCGTGGAGAATAGTAAATCAGAAATAAATGATCATGAATAACCAATAGTCATCAGTCATATTTAATAGGAAATCATAAGTAAGTAAAGCTGAAATATCAATAGTCATCAGTCAAAGATAATAGCAAGTCAGAAATAAGTGAACAGGAGTAATCCATATTCAGCATTCGTGGATAATGGTAAATCAGATATAAATGAACATTAATAACCAATAGTCATCAGTCATAGTTCATGAGAAACCAGAAATAAATAAATTTGAAGTATCGATAGTCATCAGTCATAGATAAAAGTAACTCAAAAGTAAATGAACAGGAATAAACAATATTTACCAATAGTTGATAATAGTAAATCAGAAATACATAAACATGAATAATCAATATTCACCATTCGTGGATAATGGTAAATCTGAAAAAGAATGAACATAAAAACAAATAGTCATCAGTCACAGTTAATAGAAAATCATAAATAAATACAGCTGAAATATCAATAGTCATCACTCATAGATAATAGTAAGTCAGAAATAAATGAACATGAATAATCAATATTCAGCATTTGAGGATAAAGGTAAATCTGAAAACAATGATCATAAATAATCAATTGTGATCAATCAGAGTTAATAGGAAATCATAAATAAACAAAGCTGAAATATAAAAAGTCATCAGTCATAGATGAGAGTAAGTCAGAATTAAATGAACAGGAAAAATCAATATTCACCATTCGTGGATAATAGTAAATCACAAATAAATGAATATGAAAAATCAGTAGTCATCAGTCATAGTTCATAGTAAATCAGAAACATACTAAGCTGAAACAACAATTGTCATCAGTCATAGATATTAGTAAGTCAGAAATAAATGAACAGGAATAATCAATATTCACCATTCGTAGATTATGGTAAATTTGAATAAAATGAACATGAATAATCAATATTCACCGTTCGTAGATAATGGTAAATCTTAAAAAAATGAACATGAATATTCAATATTCATCACTCATAATTTATAGGAAATCGGAAATAAATAAAGCTGAAATATCAATAGTCATCAGTCATGGATAATACTAAGTAAGAAATAAATGAACAGGAATAATCAATATTCCCAATCGTGGATAACAAAATCAGATAAAAATGAATATGAATAATCAATAGTCATTAGCAATAGTTAGTATTAAACCAGAAATAAATAAAGCTGAAATATAAATAGTTATCATTCATAGATAATAGTAAGTGAGAAATAAATGAACAGGAATAATCAATATTCACCATTCGTGGATAATAATTAATTAAAAATAAATGAACATGAAAAATCAATAGTAATCACTCATAGTTCATTGGAAATCAGAAATAAATAAAGGTGAAGTATCAATTGTCATTAGTCATAGATAATAGTAAGACAGAAATAAATGAACATGAATAATCAATATTCAGCACTCGTTCATAATAGTAAATCAGAAAAAATTGAACGTGAATAATCGATAGTCATCAGTCATAGTTCATAGTAAATCAGAAATATATAAAGCTGAAGTATCAATAGTCATCAGTCATAGATAATAGAAGTCCGAAATAAATGAACATGAATAATCAATGTTCACAATTCATGGATAATATAAATCAGATATTAATGAACATGAATAATCAATAGTCATCAGTAATACTTAATAGTATACCAGACAAAAATAAAGCTGAAATATCAACAGTCATCAGTCATACATAATAGTATGTCAGAAATAAATGAACATGAATAATCAATACTCAGCATTCGTGGATAATAGTAAATCAGAAATAAATGAACGTGAATAATCAGTAGTCATCTGTCATAGTTCATAATAAATCAGAATCATATAAAGCTGAAATATCAATTTTCATGAGTCATAGAAAATAGTCTGAAATAAACGAAAATGAATATTCAATAATCACCATTCGTGGATAATAGTAAGTCAGAAATAAATGAATATGATTAATCAGTAGTCATCAGTCATAGTTCATGGGTAATCAGATATAAATAAAGCTGAAATATCAATAGTTATCTGTCATAGATAATAGTAAATCAGAAATAAATGAACAGGAAAAATCAATATTCATTATTCGTGGATAATAGTAAATCAGAAATAAGTGAATATGAAGAATCAATAGTCATCAGTCATAGTTAATAGGAAATCAGAAATAAATAAAGCTGAAATATCAATAGTCATCAGTCATAGATAATAGTAAGTCAGAAATAAAGGAACAGGAATAATCAATATTCACCAATCGTTGATAATAGTAAACCAGAAATCAATGAAGATGAATAATCAATATTCACCATTCGTAGATAATGGTAAATGTGAAAAAAATGAATATGAAAACAAATAGTCAAAAGTCATAGTTAATAGGAAATCAGAAATAAATAAAGCTGAAATATCAATAGTCATCAATCATAGATAATAATAATTCAGAAATACAAGAACAGGAATAATCAATATTCACCATTCATGGATAGTAGTTAATCAGAAATAAATGAACATGAATAATCAATACACATCAGCCATAGTTCATAGTGAATCAGAAATATATAAAGCTGAAATATCAATAGTCATTAGTCATAGATAATAGCAAGTAAGAAATAAAGGAAAAGGAATAATCAATATTCACCAATCGTTAATAATAGTAAATCAGAAATCAATGAACATGAATAATCAATATTCACCACTTGTGTATAGTCATAAATCTGAAAAAAATAAACATGAACAATAAATAGTCATCAGTCATAGTTAATAGGAAATCAGAAATAAATGAAGCTGAAATATCAATAGTCATCAGTCATAGATAATAGTAAGTCAGAAATAAATGAACATGAATTATCAATATTCAGCATTTGTGGATAATAGTATATCAGAAATAATTGAACATGAATAATCAATAGTCATTAGTCATAGTTAATAGGAAATCAGAAATAAATAAAGCTTAAATGTCAATAGTCATCAATTATAGATAAGAGTAAGTCATAAATAATGGAAAAGGAAAAATCAATATTTAAGATTCATGGATAATAGTAAATCTGAGATAATTGAACTTGAATAATCAATAGTCATCAGTCATCGTTAATAGTAAACCAGAAAAAAATCTGAAATATCAATAGTCATCAGTCATAGATAAGACAGAAATAAATGAACATGAAAAATCATTAGTCATCAGTCATAGTTCATAGTAAATCAGAAATATATAAAGCTGAAATATCAATACTAATCAGTCATAGTTAATAGTAAGTCAAAAATAAATGAAGACGAATAATTAATATTCACCATTAGTGTATAATAGTAAATCAGATATATATGAATATGAATAATCAATAGTCATCATTAATATTTACTAGTAAATCAGAACCAAATAAAGCTGAAATATCAATAATCATCAGTCATAGATCATAATAAGTCAGAAATAAAGAACAGGAATATTCAATATTCACAATTCGTGAATAATACTTAATCTGAAATAAATTAACATGAATAATCAATAGACATCAGTCATACTTAATAGTAAATCAGAAATATTTAAAGCTGAAATATCAATAGTCATCATTCATAGATAATAGTAACAAATAAAGGAACATGAATAATCAATATTCACCACTGGTGTATAGTGGTAAATATGAAAATAAATAAACATGAAAACTAAATAGTCATCAGTCATAGTTAATAGGAAATCGGAAATAAATGAAGCTGAAATATCAATAGTCATCAGTCATAGATAATAATAAGTCAGAAATAAATGAACATGAATTATCAATATTCAGCATTCTTGGATTATAGTAAATCAGAAATTATTGAAAATGATTAATCAATAGTCATCAATCATAGTTAATAGGAAATCAGAAATAAATAAAGCTTAAATGTCAATAGTCATCAATTATAGATAAGAGTAAGTCATAAATAATTGAACAGGAATAATCAATATTCAAGATTCGTGGATAATAGTAAATCAGAGATAATTGAACTTGAATAATCAATAGTCATCAGTCATCGTTAATAGTAAACCAGAAAAAAATCTGAAATATCAATTGTCATCAGTCATAGATAATAGTAAGTCAGAAATAAATGAACGTGAATAATCAGTATTCAACAATCGTTGATAACAGTAAATCAGAAATCAATTAACATGAATAATCAGTTTTCACCATTCGTGGATATTGGTAAATCTGAAAAAAATGAACATAAAAATAAATAGTCATCAGTCATAGTTAATAGGAAATCAGAAATAAATTAAGCTGTAATATCAATAGTCATCAGTCATAGATAATAGTAAGTCAGAAATAAATGATCAGGAATAATCAATATTCACGATCGTGGATAATAGTGAATGACATATAAATGAACATGAATAATCAATAGTCATGAGTCATAGTTAATTGTAAACCAGAAAAAAATAAAGCTGAAATATCAATAGTCATCGGTCATAGATAATAGTAAGTCAGAAATAAATGAACAGGAATAATCAGTATTCAGCATTTGTGGATAATAGTAAATCAGATATTAATGAACATGAATAATCAATACTCACCAGGCATATTTAATAGTAAACCAGAAATAAATGCAGTTGAAATATGAATAGTCATAAGCCATAGATAATAGTAAGTAAGAAATAAATGAACAGGAATAATCACTATTTAGTATTAGTGGATAATATTAAGTCAGAAATAAATAAACATGAATAATCAATATTCACCATTGGTGAAAATAGTAAATCAGAAATAAATGAACATGAATAATCAATGTTCACCATTCGTGGATAACGGTAAAGATGAAAAAAATGAACATGAATAATAGATAGTCATTTTTCATAGTTCTTAGTAAATCAGAAATATATAAAGCTGAAATATCAATAGTCATCAGTCATAGATAAAAGTCTGTCCGAAATAAATGAACATGAATAATCAATATTCACCATTCGTGGATAATGGTAAATCAGAAAAAAATGAACATGAATAATCAATATTCACCATTTTTGGATAAGGGTAAAGATGAAAAAATGAACATGAGTAATCGATAGTCATTATTCATAGTTCATAGTAAATCAGAAATATAAAGCTGAAATATCAATAGTCATCAGTCATAGATAACAGTCTGTCAGATATAAATGAACATGAATAATCAGTATACACCATTCGTGGATAATAGTATATCAGAAATAAATGAACATGAATACTCAATAGTCATTAGTCATAGTTAATAGGAAATCAGAAACTAACAGAGATGGAATATCAATAGTCACCAGTCATAGACAATAGTAACTCAAAAATGAATGAACTGGAATAATCAATATTTACCATTCGTAGATAATAGGAAATCAGATATAAATGAACATGAATAATCAATAGTCATCAGTAATGTTTAATAGTTAACCAAAAATAAATAAAGCTGAAATATCAATAGTCATCAGTCATAGATAATAGTAAGTCAGAAATTAAAGAACATCAATAATCAATATTCACCATTTGTGGATAATAGTAAATCAGA
>NW_021618661.1:0-3252 GCF_004785775.1 Grammomys surdaster | reverse complement strand
TGAAATATCAATAGTCATCAGTCATAGATAAAAGTCTGTCCGAAATAAATGAACATGAATAATCAATATTCACCATTCGTGGATAAGAGTAAATCAGAAAAAAATGAACATGAATAATCAATATTCACCATTTTTGGATAAGGGTAAAGATGAAAAAGTGAACATGAGTAATCGATAGTCATTATTCATAGTTCATAGTAAATCAGAAATATAAAGCTGAAATATCAATAGTCATCAGTCATAGATAACAGTCTGTCAGATATAAATGAACATGAATAATCAGTATACACCATTCGTGGATAATAGTATATCAGAAATAAATGAACATGAATACTCAATAATCATTAGTCATAGTTAATAGGAAATCAGAAACTAACAGAGATGAAATATCAATAGTCACCAGTCATAGACAATAGTAACTCAAAAATGAACGAACAGGAATAACCAATATATACCATTCGTAGATAATAGGAAATCAGATATAAATGAACATGAATAATCAATAGTCATCAGTAATATTTAATAGTTAACCAAAAATAAAGCTGAAATATCAATAGTCATCAGTCATAGATAATAGTAAGTCAGAAATAAATGAACATGAAAAATCAATATAAAATATTCATGGTTTATAGTAAATCAGATATAAATTACCATGAATAATTAATATTCACTATTCGTGGAAATGGTAAAGATGAAAAAAATGAACATGAATAATTGATAGTCATCAATCATATTTCATAGAAAATCAGAAATATATTAAGGTGAAATATTAATAGTCGTCAGTTATAGATAAGAGTAATTCTGAAATAAACGAACATTAATAATCAATATTGACCATTCATGTACAATAGTAAATCAGAAATAAATGAACATGAATAATCAATAGATATCAGTCATAGATCATGTGGAAACAGAAATAAATAAAGCAGAAATATCAATAGTCATCAGTCAAAGATAATAGTAAGTCAGAAATAATGAACATGAGTAATCACTATTCACCCATTCGTGGATAATTGTAAACCAGAAATAAATAAACCTGAATAATCAATAGTCATTAGTATTAGTCCATGGATAAAAATATATAAATAAAACTGAAGAATCTATAGTCATCACTCGAGTGACACACCCACTGGCGATACTGGCGCCAACTTTATTCTGTCACTAGGACACTGAATGTTTGTCCTCTCAGAAGTCTCCTCGGCAACCGCCCTAGCAACAGTCTAGCAATGGCGAGATTCTAATGGCCCTGGGTTCTACAGGCCCTTCAGAGTCGTGGAGCGCAAAGGGTCTAGAGACAATGGAGATATGAGAGAGCTGTCTGCCGAGCTGCGAACTGAAGAGCAAGGGAAAGGTAGTCCAGAAAGAGGCTCGGAGAAAAGCATCTCCGCTTGGAGGAAAATAAAGATTGTTAGGCCGAACTGAAAACAAACTCAAGGGAACTCGTTTTATAATGGGAATGGCGTTACTAGTCGCTGGAAAAAGGATCGGCCAAAATATATGGTGTTGAGACGATTCTACTAAAAGAGGGAGAAAAAACTTTAAAATTTTTTTTCCAGATAGGGATTCTCTGTGTAGGACTAGCTGTCCTGGAACCCACATTGTAGACAAGGCTGGCCTCAAACTTAAAAGATTTACCTGCCTCTGCTTCCCGATGCTGGGTTTGGAGGCATGCAGGGGCAGGCTGGATCTTCCCCGTGAGTTCAAAGCCAGCCTAGTGTACAGAGCAAGTTCCCAGGACAGACAAGGCAAAGCCACTGTAATCCAGTACTTGTAAATCTGAAGAAAATGAACATGAATAATCAATGTCATCAGTCATAATTAATAGGAAATCAGAAATAAATAAAGCTGAAATATCAATAGTCATCAGTAATAGATAAGAGTAAGTCTGAAATAAATGAAAAGTAATTATCAATATTCACGATGGTAGATAACAGAAAATCATATATAAATGGACATGAATAATCAATAGTCATCAGTCATAATTAATAGGAAATCATAAATACATAAAGCTGAAATATCAATAGTCATCAGTTATAGATAAGAGTAAGTCAAAAATAAATGAACAGGAATAATCAATAGTAATCAGTCATAATTCATGTGATAGTAGAAAGAAATTAAGCTGAAGTATCAATAGTCATCAGTCATAGATAATGGTAGGTCAGATATGAATGAACAGGAATAATCAATATTCACCATTCATGGATAATAGTAAAGGTGAAATAAATGCACATGAATAACAAAAATCATCAGTCATAGTTAATAGTAAATCAGAAAAAAATTAAGCTGAAATATCAATAGTCATCAGTCATAGATAATAGTATGTCAGATATAAATGAACCTGAATAATCAATATTAATCAATCGTTGATAAAAGTAAATCAGAAGTAAATGAACATGAATAATCAATGTTCACCATTCATGGATTATACTAAATCAGAAATAAGTGAACATGAATAATCAATAGTAATCAGTCATAGGTCATTTGATATTAGAAAGAAATAAAGCTGAAGTATCAATAGTCATCAGTCATAGATAATAGTAGGTCAAATACGAATGAACAGGATTAATCAATATTCACCATTCGTGGATAACTGTAAAGGAGAAATAAATGAACAGGAATAACCAAAATCATCAGTCATAGTTAATAGGAAATCAGAGAATAATTAAGCGAAATTTCAATAGTCATCATTCATTGATAATAGAAAGTCAGAAATAAATGAACATGAATAATCAATATTCAAAATTTGTGGATAATAGTAAATCAGAAATAAATTAACATGAATAATCAATAGTCATTAGTTATAGTTCATAGTAAATGAGAAATATGTAAAGCTGAAATATCAATAGTCATCAGTCATAGATAATAGTAAGTTAGAAATTAATAAACATGAATAATCAATATTCAGCATTCATGGATAATAGTAAAACAGAAACAATTGAACATGAAAAATCAATACCCACCATTCGTGGATAATGGTAAATCTGAAAAAAATGAACATTAATAATCAATAGTCATCAGTCATAGTTAATAGGATATCACATATAAATGAAGCTAAAATATCAATTGTCATCCGTCATAGATAATAGTACGTCAGAAATAAATGAACAGGAATAATCAATATTCACCTTTCGTGGATAATAGTAAATCAGATATAATTGAATATGAATAATCAATAGTCATCAGTCAGAGTTAATAGTAAACCAGAAAAAATAATGCTGAAATATCAATAGTCTTCAGTCATAGATAGTAGTT
>NW_021618660.1:0-3613 GCF_004785775.1 Grammomys surdaster | reverse complement strand
AATGACCAGGAATAATCATTATTGACCATTCGTGGATAATAGTAAATCAGAAATAAATGAACATGAATAATCAATAGTCATCAGTCATAGTTCATGGGAAATCAGAAGGAAATAAATCTGAAATATCAGATAGATAATAGTAAGTCAGAAATAAATTAACATGAATAATCAATATTCAGCATTCGTAGATAATAGTAAATCAGATATAAATGAACATGAATAATCAATATTTATCAGTCATAGTTCATGTGATATCTAAAATAAATAGAGATGAAATATCAATAATCTTCAGTCATAGATAATAGGAATTCAGAAATAAATGAACAGGGATAATCAATATTCAGCGTTTGTGGATAATAGTACATCAGAAATAAATGAACATGAATAATCAATAGTCATCAGTCATAGTTCATTGAATATCAGAAATAAATAAAGCTGATATATCGAGAGTCATCAGTTATAGATAATAGTAAATGAGAAATAAATGAACCGGAATAATCAATATTCACCATTCGTGGATAAAAGTAATTCAGAAGTACATGAACATGAATAACCAATAGTCATTAGTTATAGAAAATAGTAAGTAAGAATAAATCAACATGAATAATCAATATTCACCATGCATAGATAATAGTAAATCAGAATTAAATGAACATTAATGATGAATAGTCATCAGTCATAGTTCATGGGACATGATAAATGAATAATGCTGAAATATCAATAGTCATCGCCATAGAAAATAGTAAGGCAGAAATAAATGAACAGGAATAATCAATATTCACGTTCGTGGATAATAGTTAATCAGAAACAAATGAACAGGAATTATCAATAGTCATCAGTCATACTTAATAGTCAATCACAAATATATAAAGCTGAAATAACAATAGTCATCAGTCATAGATAATAGTAAGTCTGAAATAAATGAACCGAAATAATCTATATTCACCATTCGTGAATAACTGTTAATCAGATATAAATGAACATGAATAATCAATAGTTATCTGTCATATTTCATAATAAATCAGAAATAAATAAAGCTGAAGTATCAATACTCATCAGTCAAAGATAATAGTAAGTCAGAAATAATGAACATGAATAATCACTATTCACCATTCGTGGATAATAGTAAATCTGGAATAAATGAACATGAATAATCAATAGTCATTACTATTAGTTCATGGAAAATCAGAAATAAATAAAGCTGAAGAATCAACAGTCACCAGTCATAGATAATAATAAGTCAGATATAAGTGAACAAGAATAATCAATATTCATCAATCATTGATAATAGAAAATCAGAAACAAATGATCATGAAAAATCAATATTCACCATTCGTGCATAATGGTAAATCTGAAAAAATCTACATGAATAATCAATATTCGTCTTTCAGAGTTTATGGGAAGTCAGAAATATATGAAGCTGAAATATCAATAGGCATCAGGCATAGATAATGATATGTCAGAAATAAATGAATATGAATAATCAATATTCACCATCTGTGGATAAGAGTAAATCCGAAAAAAATAAACATGAATAATCAATATTCACCAATCGTGAATAATGGTAAAGATGAAAAAAATGAACATGAATAATCAATATTCACCATACGTGGATAATGGTAAATCTGAACAAAATGAGCATGAATAATCAATACTCATCAGTCATAATTAATAGGAAATCAGAAATAAATAAAGCTGAAATATCAATAGTCATCTGTCATAGATAATTGTAAGTCAGATATAAATGAACAGGAATAATCAATATTCACCAATCGTTGACAATAATAAATCAGAAATAAATGAACATGAATAATCAATATTCACCATTCGTGGTTAATAGGAAATAAGATATTAATGAACATGAATAATCAATAGTCATCAGTCATAGTTAACGGGAAGTCAGAAATAAATGAAACTGAAGTATCAATAGTCATCAGTCATAGATAATAGTAAGTCAGAAATAAATGAACAGGAATAATCAATATTCACTATCGTGGATAATAGTGAATCAGACATAAATGAACATGAATAATCAATAGTCATCAGTCATAGTTAATTGTAAACTAGAAAAAATAAATAAAGATGAAATATCAATAGACATCAGTCATAGATAAGAGTAGGTCAGAAATAAATCAACAGGAAAAATCAATATTCACTATCATGGATAATAGTAAATCAGATATAAATGAATATGAATAATCATTAGTCATGAGTCATAGTTAATTGTAAACTAGAAAAAATAAAGCTGAAATATCAATAGTCATTAGTCATAAACAATAGTAAGTCAGAAATATATGAACATGAATAATCAATATTCACCATTTGTGGATAATGGTAAAGATGAAAAAAATGAACATGAATAATAAATAGTCATAAGTCATAGTTTATAGGAAATCAGAAATAAATAAAGCTGAAATATCAATAGTCATCAGTCATAGATAATAGTAAGTCAGAGATAAATGAACATGCATAATCAATATTCACCATTCGTGGATAATAGTAGATCAGAAATAAATGAACTTGAACAATCAATAGTAATCAGTCATAGGTCATGGGAAATCAGAAATTAATAAAGCTGAAATGTCAAAAGACATGAGTCATAAATAAGAGTAATTCAGAAGTAAATGAACATGAATAATTAATATTCATGGTTCGTGGATAATAGTAAAGGAGAAATAAATGAACATGAATAACCAAAAGTCATATGTCATAGTTAATAGGAAATCAGAAATACATAAAGCGGAAATATCAATAGTCATCTGTCATAGATAATAGTAACTCAGAAATAAATGAACATGAATTATCAATAGTCATCAGTCATAGTTCATGGGAAATCAGAAATAAATAATACTGAAGTATCAATAGTCATCAGTCATAGATAATAGTAAGTCAGAAATAATGAACCTGAATAATCACTATTCACCTTTCGTCGATAATAGTAAATCAGATAAATGAACATGAATAATCAATAGTCGTCAGTATTAGTCCATGGATAAAAGAAATAAATAAAACTGAAGTATCAGTAGTCATCAGTCCAGTGACGCATCCCCGGGCGACGCTGGCGCCAACTTTATTCCCTCTCTAGGATGCGGAAGGTTGGTCCTCTCAGAAGTCTCCATGGCAACCGCCCTAGCAACAGTCTAGCAATGGCGAGATTCTAATGACCCTGGGTTCTACAGGCCCTTCAGAGTGGAGGAGCGCAAAGGGCCTAGAGACAATGGAGATATGAGAGAGCTGTCTGCTGAGCTGCGAACTGAAGAGCAAGGGAAAGGTAGTCCAGAAAGAGGCTCGGAGAAAAGCATCTCCGCTTGGAGGAAAATAAAGATTGTTAGGCCGAACTGAAAACAAACTCAAGGGAACTCGTTTTATAATGGGAATGGCGTTACTAGTCGCTGGAAAAAGGATCGGTCAAAATAAATGGCGTTGAGACAATTCTACTAAAAGAGGGGGAAAAACGTTTAAATTTTTTTCAAGATAGGGATTCTCTGTGTAGGACTAGCTGTCCTGGAACCCACATTGCAGACAAGGCTGGCCTCAAACTTAAAGATTTACCTGCCTCTGCTTCCCGAGTGCTGGGATTGGAGGCATGCAGGGGCAGGCTGGATCTTCCCCG
>NW_021618659.1:0-1598 GCF_004785775.1 Grammomys surdaster | reverse complement strand
TGTCAATCTCTTTATTTAATAACCAATACTGTCAATATCTTCATTTAAAAACCAATTCGGTCAATATCTGTACTTAAAAACCAATTCTGTCAAGATCTTTGTATAATATTCAATTCTGTAATAACCAATTCAGTCAACATCTTTATTTAAAAACCAAATCTGTCAATATCTTTATCTGAAAACCAATTCTGTCAATATCATTTTTTAAAAATCAATTCTATCCATATAATTTGTTAAAAAATTCTCTCAATATCTTTATTTAATAACCAATTCTGTCAGTATTTATATTCAATAACCAATTCTGTCAATATATTTATTTAATAACCAATTCTGTCAATATCTTTATTTAATAACCAATTCTATAAATATCTTTATTTAAGCACTTATTTTGTCAAAACTTTTTTGAAAAAACATTTCCGTCAATATGTTTATTTAATAAACAATTCTGTCAATATCTATATTTAAAAACGTATTATATCTATATCTTTATTTAAAAACCAATTCTGTCAATACCTTTTTTTAAAAACATTTCTGTTAATATCTTTATTTAATAACCAATTCTATCAGTATCTTCATTCAATAAGCAATTCTGTCAATATATTTATGTAATAAACAATTCTCCCAATATCTTTATTTTAAAACCAATTCTGTCTCTATGACTGATGACTATTGATATTTC
Source organism: Grammomys surdaster (assembly GCF_004785775.1). Lineage (NCBI taxonomy): Eukaryota > Metazoa > Chordata > Mammalia > Rodentia > Muridae > Grammomys > Grammomys surdaster. Next base: position 919 of record NW_021618659.1, on the reverse strand, counting down.
AGCTTTATTCATTTCTGCTTTCCCATGAACTCTAACAGATGACTATTGACTATTTATATTTCAGTGTTATATATTTCTGATTTCCTATTAACTATGATATATGACTGTTGGTTGTTCATGTACATTTATTTCTGAATTACTATTATCCACGAATTGTTATTATTGATTATTCATGTTCATTTATTTCTGAATTATTATTATCTATGACTGATGACAATTGATATTTCAGATTTATATATTTCTGATTTTTTATGAACTCTGACTGATGAGTATTGATTTATCAAGTTCATTTGTTTCTGATTTACTATTATCCACGAATGCTGAATGTTGATTATTCATGTTCATTTATTTCTGAATTACTATTTTCACCTTTATATATTTCTGATTTACTATGAACGCTGACTGATGACTATTGATTAATCCAGTTTGTTTGTTTTTGATTTACTATTATCCACGAATGCTGAATGTTGATTATTCATGTTCATCTATTTCTGACTTACTATTAATTATGACTGATGACTAATGATATTCAACATTTATATATTTCTGAATTACTATGAACTCTGACTGATGACTATTGATTAATCAAGTTCATTTCTTTCTGATTTACTATTTACTATGAATGCTGAATATTGATTATTCATGTTCAGTTATTTCTGACTTACTATTATCTATGACTGATGACTAGTGATATTTCAGCTTTATATATTTCTGATTTCCTATTAACTATGATATATGACTATTGGTTGTTCATGTTCATTTATTTCTGAATTACTATTATCCATGAATTGTTATTATTGATTATTAATGTTCCTTTATTTCTGACTTACTATTATCTATGACTGATGACTTTTGATATTTCAGCTTTATTTATATCTTGTTTACAATTAACTATGACTGATGACTATTGATTAATCAA
>NW_021618658.1:0-6977 GCF_004785775.1 Grammomys surdaster | reverse complement strand
GGGAGAGGGAGAGGGAGAGGGAGAGAGATATCAAGGGTAACTCTGAAGTGCTTGGAAAACAGGATACATGTGGTCACTATCCGCAGGAGGTAAGAAGCAAAAGAAGAAACACAGGCTTTGAGAGACAGAGCTCAAGCCTGCACTTGGATCTCCAACATATCAAGTGTGAGCACCCGATATAAATGTGAAGATCAGACTCAAACGTGTGCGCTGGAAAGGGAACGCAGTGGAAACGCAGGTACCCAGCAGATGGGAGGCACCATGCACCTCTCCAGCACCGATCATTAAATACATAAATAACAAGCAGTAGCAGAGGATGAAAGATGCCATTCCCCTAGAAAGGGTCACCTAAGGCACAGCTTCTGAACCTGTGAGTCGTGACCTCACATGGGGGTCATGTAATTGAATATAAAGGGTCATGAAAAAACTTGTACACCGTATAAGAGTTTTCTGAGTGCATGACCCCAAATTCAAAATCAAACACATAATGAACCTGAGGTGTCTCTGGCAGCAATGGCCTATGCTGCACCTCCTAACTTTACTGCAGCCTCGACTCTAAACACGCCATGCATACTAATGAGATGGATGCGCATGCGTCAGACCACAGCTGCTGTTGCATCGTGCCACGCGAAGGCTGTCTGGAAACACTATTCTACGCTATGAATTACAATGCTTTTACTGGACATACAGTGTTTTCTGGTCCTTTAGAAATGGTTACTTCCAGAAAAGGAAGACCTGTAATATTTTCCTGCAATTGCACCTCAGCACAGAAGTGTCAAATTAGTGCATTTCTGGACCAGACTGCGCAATTTTAAGTCTGTCTTTCCGTTGCTGATTTGAGATTAAAAAAAAAAACATAGTTAAATGAATTTTGGCTTAGAATTCATATAGAATTCCCAGCAACTTCTGAATGGCCCTAAACAGGTTTTTGCCATCTTGTGCTTCAAATTTCTGAGAAGCAGCGTCTGAACGCTGGGGATTATGATATCAAAACATCAATCAGCCTGAAAAAGGTTGATAATCCTCTCCATTCGCAGCTTATTTAACCAAGATTCATTCTTAATGAAAAATAAACAAGCACATCCATCTCATTAGTATGTAAATTTGCTTCCATATTTAATAAGTAATTAAAATTGGGGGCCGGCAAGATGGCTGAGTGAGTAAAGGCCCTGGTTACCAAGCCTGAGGATCTGTGTCGGATTTCAGGGACCCACATGTTGGAAGGAGAGAGCTGACTCCCACTGGTTGTCCTCTGACCTATGCACACACGCCGCGGAGGCATGCACATGTGCACACACAATAAATAAATAAGATGCAATAAAAAAAAATCAAAGGAAATGATAAAATGTCAAGTAGTTGTTTTACCATCCATTCTTCATCATTGGTTATCAGATGTTTGCTCTGCATACCTATCTTTTCTGTAAGTATTTTATTTTTAAATTATTTTTAATATGTGAAAAGGGACACAGTGTGTGTGTGTGTTTTCAGTGTTTGCTTGCATGTGCATGATGGCATTTGTGTAGATGTGAGAAGAGATTCTGAGGTATCGGTTCTTGTCTTCCTCCTTGTTTCAGGCAGAGGGGGGCCCTGGTTTGCTCCTGCGCATTCCAGGCTAGCTGGCTCATGACTTCTGGAGATCATCATGCCTCTGCTGCTATCCCCCAGTTGGAACACTGGGAATACAGACTGTGGTACCATGCCTACCTTTACATGGGTGCTGGGGATTAGAACTCAGGTCCTCATGTTTGTGCAGCAAGCGTGTTACCTACAGAGCCATTTCCTCGGGTCCTTTTGACATACTCATCTTCTATGGCTAATATGATCACGGTCAACTTAATATTTTTCCAGGCAAAAAAAAAAAAAGGGGGGGTGTCACATGTCAGCAAGGAATAAATTTAGGGGAGAAGCATCTAGGAATGAATTTAGGAGAGAAAGGAGAGTTTCAGGGAAAGAAGGAAGATTCCAGCAGTAAAGTAGGAAGAGCACAGTCGATGTAATCTACCCGACACTAATGGATTACAAGGTTCACAAGAGAGGCGCGGCTTCAGATGGCTGGAGCTAAGCAGAGTCTGCTGGACTGGACTTAAGAGAGACAGATGCAGAATGTAAAGGAAGGGACACAGAGGACAGCCTGCTCAAGTGTCATTTCAATAAAGCAGATGTGCACAAAGTGAAGAGTGGGTTGGAGAGGAAATGCCAGAAGAAGAGCAGACAAGGAAGGCCCGATGCACCCATAATTGATGCTCCTGAAAGGGGGGGGAATAAAAACCTCAGAGGAACATCAAAATGGTTGAACTATTAAGAAAGAAACTTCCCGCTGGGAGGTGGTGGCACACGCCTTTAATCCCAGCACTCAGGAAGCAGAGGCAGGCGGATTTCTGAGTTCGAGGCCAGCCTGGTCTACAGAGTGAGTTCCAGGACAGCCCAGGCTATAAAGAGAAACCCTGTCTTGAAAAACCAAAAAAAAAAAAAAAAAAAAAAAAAGAAAAAAAAAAAAAAAAGAAACTTCCCACAGATAAAACAAGGAACACAGTGACATGGGAAAACCCAGTCAAGTCTGACCAAAGTACTGAGCATGAATGAAGGACGCCCAGTCTGAGTGTGCAGACTGGAGTGTGACTGTGCCCATGAGGTGAGGGCTGAGCCAGTCTTTCAGCCTCTGTGAGCATCATCTAATGCCAGAAGATCATGAAGTGAAAATACCATGGAGTTGTTAAAGGGGAAACCCACAACTTTAGAATTGGGTGGGAAAGAAATCTGCAGTTAAATTAAGATGGCCATATGCAAAGAGGAGCAAAGACATGGAGCCAAGATCTGCAAGTTCACCTAGAAGGGACTAACAGAGGCTGATGGCCCCCGGCATGGAGAGAGACGGTTCAAATCCAGAGCACACGGAAACCACCAAGAGAGCTGAAGGGAGTGGGAGGGGAATATAAAGCAACCCGGAACTCTCGTCCTTCGCAGCAGTGCTCAGTGCAATGCACTAAGTGGGGCTACTTTAGATGGACCAACAATTCCAGCCTACTCTGCCAGTCCCTCGGAAGAGAGGAAAGAAACCACGGGAGGAGAAGTCGGCTCTGGGAAACGCTGTTCCTGCTCAGATGTGAAGGGTGTTTGCTGTGGGGGAAATGCCATCAGCAAATAAAGAGAGTGATGTTAAGAACAGTGGGATTCTGTAGGTCCTAGACAGTCGGGGCAGAGGCTTCAGAGACCAGGTCCCACAGCGAATGTAGCTCAGACAACTCAGGAGGAGCTGGGATTTTGAGGGGGTCCACCTGCAGTAGCCCCATCAATGGAGACTCACAATTTATGCAGAAAAATGAAGCATGTAGCTTAAGAAATTAACTAAAAAGTAGAAAATAAGATCTTCAAAAAACAATGATTAGTTTTAAGTTTATGTGTATGAGTGCTTTGCCTGTGTGTATCTATGTGCACTATGTGTGTGCAATGTCTACAGAGGCCAGGAGAGGGCAGTAGATCTCTGGAACTGTAGATGGTTATGAGCTACCAAGTGGATGCCAGAAGCGAACCTCTTTCTGCAAAAGAAACAAGTGCTTTTAACTGCTGGGCCATCTCTCGAGTCCCAAGTTCTTGTTCTTCTTTTTCTTCTTCTTCTTCTTCTTCTTTTTTTAGATAACTATTTGCCCCTAAAGGCAAGCACATATAGCCTACACTAAAATACAGAAATGTGAAACATCACTATTTTTTATTCTGAAAGTTTCTTGGAAATGGGCCAAAATCAGGCAGCAACGGTTTATTCGCCTCCCTCCCTTCTTTACTAGTGGGCAGTTCTGGTAAGGAAGGATGACTTGTGACTGGAAGGAGATAACCTAATTGGGCTTGGCTGATATAAACCTTGGCATTACTCTTAGGCTGTAAACAATTGTATCAAACACTGATCAAGTAACTAAAGAGGGAATAGAAACAGTCAAAAGTGATTTTAAATAAGGTTTGCTCTGATTAAGTATAATGACTTTACTGCCATGTCTTAGAGGCCAAAAAAACAGGAAGGGAAGCAACCCAGGATGGGATTGGCTAGCCCAGAAACACTACTTTCTACTTATCATCTGTTGTTCTGAACACTGATATGGTCCATGTTCAGCTTGGTGTGCTTTTTAAAGAGTGTATTTTGATTTTTTTAATTATGTGCATATGGAGGGTGCAATGCCTGCAGTTGCCAGAAGAGGGCATTAGATCTCTTGGAGCTGAAGTTACAGGCAGTTGGGAGCTGCCTGACATGGTGGGTGCTGGGAACTGAACCTGGGTCCTCTACAAGAGCCGCAATCCCTCTTGACCACAGAGCCATTTCTCCAGCCTTTGACATACCTTTTGATGTGTTGTTTCTCCCATATCTAAGAGTTCGGTGATCTGTGGTCGGCATATGATTCGTGTACTTGCCAATTTCTGCTCTGTGGTGAGGGACATTTCTTTCAGGAACTCTGAGGGTGTCAGCTAGAATTCAAATAAGAGCCCTGTTCAAACATGGTTAAGCTGAGGAAGTGTTCTCCTAAGCACTGGTAATGAATAATTTGTATGTGCAGCTCTCAGGATAATTGTGGGACACCACTAAGTTCCCTTATAAAATATTGATGATAACTAAATTATACAGGAGAAATCCCATGCACTTCTGAGGTCTTTGTACAGCAACTGAAAGTGACATATACTAGCACATCTCTTTTGGTTTTGAAGGAAGCACACAATGGAACTCTAGAGAAAATGAGTTAAGGAACTGCATAGGAAGCTGTCCAAAGAACAGAACACCCCCAAAAAACCAAAACAAACAAACGATCAAGTATAAAAAAAAAAAACCACACATATTTTTTTAAAAAGCCACTCCCAGACATTAGAGCTGAGTAGCTGAAGATGGCTCTGCTTCTGATCCAACTGGTCAGACAAGCATAGCAACGGGGTGCTTAACTAGAGTACATCACGACTGAGTTAATTTTTCTAATTAGAGATAGAAGTATGATCCAATCATTGAGAGATGTCTGACGCGTTCAGAAGTAAACTCTGCATCAGGTCTGGATCTTGTAGCCAATCATGTCCACACATCTAAATCAGATGCTTCAATACTTACCAATTTTATGAGAAAATACATGTAATTTGTCACTTAAATAAAACTAGCCCAGGAGAGATTAGGTACCCCAAGCCTGTCACTGTTAGGCACTGATTGTTGTTCTAGAAAGTTCTTGTTCCGGGTCTACTTTACATGAGAGGAAGGAGTGATCGTTAGCAGTGTGGAAGCCGAGACTGATTATAACAGCTTGGGGTACATAACAAAGCTCATCTGGGTTTGAGTCTAGAACTTTCCGATAATGCTTCAGCTCTGTCACTGAACACATTCAAATGAAGTCGTTTCTAACATAGTTTTCAACTTGGCTTTAACTTCTTTTTGACTGGGACACGGATGGGAGTAACAGGGTTATTAGGAGGATCAGGAATGGTGTGGTTTAGATTCAAACAACGAAAATCTCAAGAACAAAAAAGCCTTATAGATATGTGCCAGCAGCCACCACAAGAGGCAAAGACTGAGTTTATTTTTCTAGTTAGAATGCAGTTCCAGGGTGGGCTTATCGTATAGGGAGCCTCGTTGCCAGCATCAGGCGTTTTGGTAACCGGTTTCTACAGCACTTGGTTCATAATCCGGTCTCTAGCACATCATTGCTTTTGCATTAGAAATACACCTATCATTATTTTAAAAGAAAACTATGTATTTTCTCAGACACCATTTATTCTTTTTTTAAATGCTCTGTGTCCTAAAAATTAAAAAAAAAAAAGTTCTTGCCAATGCATGGGTAACAGATTATTATAATGAACCCTGTGGGAATCTGTCATTTGACTGTAGCTGAATGGCAGTTCTCGGGGCTCTACCTATCAACCAGAAAAGTTTAGTTAGCTTATTCACACCATTCCATGATTTGGGTGTGTCCCTGCAAGTTCGAGTTTCAGAGCTTGTGGATGAACCAATGCTTCTCATGGAGTTTAACTCCCTTTTCTCCACACGTGGGTGCTTTTGTCATGGAGCCACTACCAGATAAAGCTACCCAGCACTGGACTTCCTAAGCTCCACAACTGCAAGACAAAATAAACCTTTTCAAGTTGTCCAGTTTCCGGCATTCTGCTACTGGAACAGAAAATGGACTAAGACAGAAACTCTTATTGTAATTGATGACACAATCCAACCCTGCCCTGTGAAGTACATATGCAATTTAAGAACTTCTCTGGCTATGGAAGGCATTTATGAGGTCCAGCATGCCAGAGGCTGGTGTGATATCAATCAGCGATTCTCTGATATTCTGAAAGAACAAAAACTGCATCGTGGCAAGGATACTGCACTAAACATCTTACAGAGACACTCTGTGGTACGTTACCATCCGGTTCACTTCCTCCTCTGTGACCACCTTTGGGCTCATGGGTGGCAGGACTTTGCTCTGCAATCCTGAGATCACTTTGGCCACTCTCCGATGCACAGCCCCCATGGACTCCTCGAGCCTTTTATTTGTCGGTTTGAAATATTTTCTTTGTACACCTAAGGATAAAGGGAGTGGATTCAGAACAGATACATGTTACTTCCTGCATATGGGTCGTACAATGTTTTAACATGTTATGGCGTTTTGCCTGGATGGATATCTGTGCACCATATCCAGGGGCCAAAACAGGGCCTTGGATCCCCGATGGTTATGAGCTACCATGTAGGTACCGGATCTGAACCTGAGTCCTCTAGAAGAACAGCTGTTGTTCCTAACCACTGAGCCATCTATCTCTCTCCAGTTTCAGCTCATACATTATTTATAGCTTTTTTCATACATGGGCAAGCTTAGAAAATCGTGTTTACAACTATATGTCAAATGCTTGGAATAAAAGCACGTTAAACAAGGAGCTGTATTCCATTTGAGCAGATGTGTTCTTACTCGTTTTAGGATAACTCTGGACTTTTCAGCTCAGGAAGGACATGGGCACACAAGCTGCTCCCTCAG
>NW_021618657.1:3322-24651 GCF_004785775.1 Grammomys surdaster | reverse complement strand
TGTTAACAATGCTGATCTAACTGCATGTCATCATGTAGAACAATGCACATATATCCATGTCTGTTCCCATGCACAATCCTCAAGACTAATTGGATAAAAAGTCTCAATATGAAAGCAGATATCTTGAACCTGAAGAAAAGAATGTGAGGAATAGTATAGAACTCATTAGCACAGGAGACAACTTCATGGACAGAACAGTAATAACACGGTTGCTCATAGCCACAATCACTAAATGTAACTTAATGAAACTGAGAATGTTCTATAAAGCAAAGAACATCATGAATAGGAAAAAATATTAGCCTATAGAATGCGAGAGGATTTTCCCAACTCCATATCTGAGAGAGGTCTGATATCCAGATAGTACTCAAGTATCTAGACCTCAACAAAACAAACAATCCAAGTTAAAAATGGATTTTAAGTCTAGACAGAATTCTCAACAAAGTAATCACTAATGGAAGAGAAGCACTTAAAGGGATGTTCAATTTCCTTAGCCAACATTGAAATGCAAATAAAAATGAGTTTGGGATTCCATCTTACAGATATCAGAATGGCAAAGAACAAAATCACAAGTGACAGCTAATACTGGTGAGGATGAGGAGCAAGAACACTCCTCTATTTCTGGCAGGAGTGCACACTTTTATAGCCACTTTGGAGCATACATTTATATTAAAATTATTATCACAAGTAAATATCCTTTGTTAATTAATATAGCACATATGTATTTCATTCATTACATGTGAGCCTTTTTGGCAGGATAAACGTCAATTGCATATCCATTTGTAAGAAAGCTACAGAGTTTCAAACATGAGGTGTTAAACATCACCATCGCCCTCAGCAGCATGTGTAAGTCTATCTGAAACTTCTTCCACTGACAAGAGGATTTCTTCAGCTGGAAAATATGATTGTGAGTCGAGAGCACAGACCTTGATGATCCATTCACAGAGTTAATTGTTGATACCATTTTATATAACAAATGTTTCCACTGCAGAACTTCTCATGTCACTTTGATAAACAAGGTTACATAGCCATGCATACAGCACTGATTGGAAACACATGAAATAAACTCTCACCTTGAGTTTATCTGAGGGCTGGAATTTTGAACAATGCAGGGAGGGAACTTAGATGAAATGCCCAACAGTGGTGTGAGAAAATATGTAGAGTCCATCTAAAGTAAGAATACAAGGCATCAGTTGGAGAGATGGGATTGCCACTCAACAGTAAACAATTCTTACCAAGAATTCTTCCTGTCTAAAATAGATGAACAAGTAAAAATGAAAAGGAGATTCAGTGACTGCCCCAAATTGGGATCCAGTTCATGGGAAGGCTCCAAGGCCTGACACTATTGCTGATGCTGTGTATAGTGTACTTCCCTACAGGAGCCTATCATGGCTGCCCTCTGAGGGGCCCAACAAGCAGCTGAGTCAGATGTAGATACTTAGAACCAACCAATGCAAAGAAGGTGAGGAACCCTGTGCTTGAATTAGGGAAAGGCTGAGAGAAGCTGAGGAGGAGAGCAACCCCATAGGAATATGAGCAGTCTTTATTAGCCTGGTCCCCTGACATCTCTTGGATACTGAACTAACACTCAGGCAACATTCACTAATGTATAAGGGGCTCCCAGCATCTACACAGCAGAGAACTGCTCGGTCTGGTCTCAGTGGAGAAGATGCACCTAACCTATGAGAGACTTGAGGCCCCATGGAGGAGGGAAGTCTGGTTGGGTTGGGGTGGGGTAGGGGTGGGATGGAGGGCACACATCCTTTTGGAGACAGGAGGAGGAATGGGATCGGGAATGTTTGGAAGGTGGACTGGGAGGGGGATAATCACTGCGCTGTAATAAATAGATTAAAGAATAAAAAAGAAATAAAAAAGCCATTCAGTGAAATATTTGAGTAAATTTGCTCCAAATTTCCCACAATATTTTCAAGTTTTTAGATCTCATTGGTAGTGTGCTTAACATCTATATTTACATATGCCTGTTCTAACAGATTTATAGAATACATGAATTACTTTAGTTTTTGTAACACATAGTTCACACTTGTCCTCAGATAGTCAAACTTAGACCCAGAAGTATTCCATGCATGTTGGAAAATTCTTGCATGTAAGATTCAGAGAGAGGGAGTATTAAATCAATAAAATTGTTCCATATGTTTCTGTGTTGGGTTGAGCTTTTCTGTGCACTGTGGAAAGATTGTGTTTGTATCATTCAAATACTGATTTCTGGACAGCAAAATGTTGAGTGCCGAACAGACATAGGCATTGTTATTAATATCTGTAATCATATTATATAAACACTCTGTCACCCAACTCTTGATTGAATTAAATAAAAGCTGATGGCATGTATCATCAAAACATCATTTCACCCATGTCTGCTTCAGGAAAAGATTCGTTTATGTCCTTTTTGTATATATTATGCTTTTCAGTTTAGTATTTTATGGGATTCCTGAGTGGTTGAACAAGTGTGCTTCTGACTCTTGTGCCTTCTCTTGGGAGTCTCTTACCTTTTGTTGATTTACCTTGTCTAACTTCAGTGTAATAGCTTTTGTTTTAGCTAATGGCATTTTATTTTGCACAGTTTTATTTTTATCTCATAGGAACCAATTCTTATGAAAGACAGGAAGGATGTAGATCAAGATAGGAGAAGAGGTGGGAAGGAAGTGGAAGGGGTAGAAGGAGGTCAAATACAATCAGATTATATGAGCAAAGAATCTAGTTTTAAATAAAAAGGAAATGAAACCATAACAAAAAGAAAATATTGTAAAAGATGCTATATGCACAGTAAAGTACAGATAGTGGTATAATTTTTTTCCTATTTTCTTTGTTTTGTTTCATTTAACTTCTCTAGGCATTAAGATCTTCTAGGCTCCCAACAGGGAGCTCACCATACAGAAGGAGGACATGCAAATAATCAACTTACTCATCAAAATCAGTCCAATCCTGATCCTGTAGCCCTGACAGAGGAACACAGCCCTGAAATCCAAGGTCCCATCACTCAATGATCAACACTAAACATAAAACACTCAACAAGGATTTGTTGCTAAGGTGAGATTTTCTTGCTCATTTTTAAGTTTCCTTATTAAACTTTTTAGAGAATTTCTTATATGAGTGCTGTTACTGCAGATACCATATCTATAGACCCTTGCCATTTGTAATGCTTGTGCCATGTGTTCTAGAACAATAGTATAGAACTCAGGTTTATTGTTAGGCTTATTATCAAACAAACAAACAAACATGATAAGCTGCCTTCCTTCTTTGAGGTTCAAGAGCAGGGTTCTCGTTTTTTGATCCTCAATCCCCTGAATCTTATGGCAGGCAGACACCAGTGGCTATGATACTAGCATTCAAAGAGCACCATGACTGCTGGTACAAGAATGGGCACAATTCAGAAATCTTCTCAACATAATCCCAGAGCTGATTACAGCAGAGTTGAAATCATTGTTGGATGTAAAGTGTCTATTTCAGGTCTCCCAGTCAGTTATAGCTACTGTATTCATGTGTCTCTGAGAAAGGAGATGAATGCCATGGTTTCTGTTGTGATGGATTTGGACTAACAGCAACCATATATATTTGAAATTCCTTGCTATTTCAACATTATCAGAAATTTACTCTGACAGCTGCAGGGCAACACTGGTGATGGTAAAGTCATGTCTGTAGGGTCCCAAGAAATCTGAACTCAAGTTCTCAGACAAAGAAGTCTTGATTTCCCCAGATGAAATGAGGAAATGGGATAAGAGGCAAAGACAGAAGATAAAGAATGAGGGAGAAGTGGGAGAGAAAAAGAGAGAGGGAAAATTTGTCCTGGAATTGGAGAAAGGAAGTCCATCTCTGGATATGGATCAGACAGATGCAACACATAGGAAAATGGCTGTTTATAAAGGTGATATAGATCACCTGTGTTAGGATGAAGGGTTTATTTTTAATTGGACATAACAATTAGGAGATTCAAAGGGTGGTTTTATCCACCAATTTATTTATTGATTTAATATCCTATAGCTTCACCCCTTCTTTTTGTTCCCCCTAAACACAGTCACTCTCTCCCTTATCCTTTTCCTCTGAGATGGTGAGGGCTTCACTGGATATCACTGAACCCTGAACATCAAGTATCTGTAGAGTTAGGGTTATCCTCTCCCATTAGGCCAGACAAGGGAGTCCAGTTAGAGGAATGCATTCCACAATCAGGCAACAGCTCTAGGGGTAGCATCCACTCTAGTTGTTGTGGAACCCACATAAAGACTGAGCTTCTCATCTGCTACATATGTCCCGGGGGCTTTGGTTCAGCACATGTATGCTCTGGGTTTTGGCTGAATATCTGACAGTCCCTGAAATTATGGAGTGATTCTCATGGCAGATCTCTGAGATTCAGACCTTTCAACTGGTTTGTCCTTTTACTTTTCCTAAGCAGAATTGTCACTAATTATGCATTCTTGTAACTGCAGTCCTATTTAATCACTGAGTTCGAAACTATTTCAACTTCTAAGGTTCAGCAAGTTTCTGAGCTGCTGCAGCATTTCAGGTATTTATGTCCACAGTCCCAGTCCTGTGTACTATCATTGTGTCTTTTTACTTTGTTTATTATACAATATAAGGTGAGTGATTTACACACTCAAAACAGATTTTCTGTTCTCGGTATAACCTGATGAGGACAGGAAAGACCCTGTTATCTCCTGTCATTATCTTTTTAGAAATGGGAACTGCAAAGGTGGATCCAACTGTCACCAAGGAAGAACCTGGCTGTAGAGGGTAGTTACAGTGATACTGGCACAACTTAAAATCTCTGATGTATATATAAGTCATTATCCCCATTTAAACTACATTCACTTCTCCCTTCAGCTGAGCTGCATGAACACTGAAGTTCAGCATAAAGTATTTCTAAACCAGACTGTGCAAAATCAATGTAAGCCATGACAAACCTAGCTGCATGGAAGCTCATGACCAGCAGGGGGCACAATGAGGCCAGGAATCCCCATAAAGAAATGACATAAGTGTGGAGGGCACTTTGTATCCTTTGTGGTTTCCTTTCTTAAGGGTATTAACTTATCTGCCCCTTCTCTGAATGAGATGCGATGTCTCCATGCTCAAACAGTGTAAAGATCCTTTGTGAAACACTTCACAGATATCTGTTTACTTGTATCTATGTTCTTTTTATAATTTTTGAATAAAATCATACAATGTTTTCTAATAACTCATTTCCTAAACCCACAACTTGTATTAGATCCTTCCTACCTTCCATCTCAGCCAACTACACATTTTTTTTTTCTGAAAAAGGAAAATGAAAAAACAAAAAAGAAAGAAATTTGAAGGGGGATTAAAAGTGAACAAAAACAAAAACAATACCACAAACAAAACAAAGGACACACACACAAACAGAGACACACACATACACATATATACATACACACACATGCACATAAGCATACACACGTACATATATACACATACACACACTCACACATATATAACAACATACATACACAGTCACACACACACACACAAACACAAACACACACACACACTGAGAGAGAGAGAGGGAGAGAGAGAGAGAGAGAGAGAGAGAGAGAGAGAGAGAGAACACAGTTAAACCCAATTCTGTTGCCTTCATAGACAAATTTAAATGAGATAAAGATCCCAAGAAGGTGATATTGGAAAAATTATCTGCAGAAAAAACACTGACAACATTTTTGTTGGCTATCAACTGCTAAGCATGTCTTCCATGGTTAATTGTGCTTAATATCTCCTGTGAGATTCCACTGAAGAAATCTAATTTTTTTTGTATGTGAGTGTCAATTGCAGAACATCTTAGATAAGGGTAAGGGCCTGTGTTCATTTTCCTCTCTCAATGTGGGAATTTAATGTGGGTTGACATGGTTCAGGCTCTGTACCTACAGCCCCAGTCTCCGTGAGTTCATATGTACATCAGTCCAATTGTGTTTGGAAGACACTCATTCCTTGAGGTCATGAAACATCTTAGTTCTTATAATCTGCTCAATTTTAAGATATTTTACCCTCTATTTTTATATCTATTTCATTATATCATCTTTGTAAAATCCTCACACCTTAGTGGCCTAATTCTATTCTCTAGACTTCTACAATTAAAGACAACAAACAATGTAACCAAATCTTGCAACATAAATATATAAGAACATGAAGGACTTTTCTTAAGGACATAGACGTCCATTCAGTATATTTCCTCCATTTCCACGCATACACTTATAAACAACATATTTCATGTTTTATCACTGAGTTATATTTTTTTCTATATATACAACTTTGTCATTTTTTATTTATGATTTCTTGGAAATCTGGGATGATTCCTTCCTGTATATGCTGTGAATAGAGCATATACTGTGTATATACTGTGCTGTGAATAAACAAGGGTGTGCAAGTTTCTCTATAATAAGATGTATAGTCATTTGAGAACATGTTTGGAAGGGTTATTGCTGGGATACAACATAATTTAATATATTATTTTTGGTGAGTTTCCACTGGAAAAACAAAAAAATAAGAATTTTCATAGGAAAGTCTTCATCCTGGGTAAGTGTGGTTGAATCCCATGTTTAGAGATGATTCAGGCTCTAGTAGACCTCAGTTGTATTGTTAAAGGTCATTTTGTCCAACTGCCTTATAAGTAGTTATGTTTATAGCAAGTAGACTGAGCCTTGATCACAGAGATTCCCTCGTGTTGTGTGTGAAGACTGATGCAGACATTCATGAGTGGTCAAATTACTGAGAAGGATTTACAGAGTAATCAGTCACAGATGAGTGGATGATAACAACCTCTCACCCAAAAATCAAAGACCATTATAAAACAGGGGTAAAAAAGGATGTAAGACACAGGGAATTTGGTTGAATGACATAGAATTCTATCTCTAGGGATTGGCCTGTTATTACTGCACACATGAACTCTCAGTAGCTATATTTACCATCATAACAATCACACAAATCAAACCAGTAAAAATTACAATATTGGAGACCTTAAAAATGCTTAGCAGGTAAAGGTGTCTGTCTCGTGGTAAGCTGAACTACATTAGTTCAGTCTCTTGGAACTGAATTATGTAAGTCATCCTCTGAGATTAATATATGAACTTTTCTGCATATGTACCCTCTTCTCATCAAAAAATTATGACATATTAAAAAACATTACAACGTGGATGTGGAGAAGCCCTTGAATGCCAACTCCAAGCAGAAAGACTTTAACATTTGATGAGTTATGCTCAAAATATGTTCACTTTTGGGGGAAAATATTTCAGGAGACTCAGTATTTACTAGTGATGACTATATGTGTATATAGACAGGACATTACTTTTAGTCATTGTAGTGAGTTTTGAAGTATAGAAATGTAGGAAAGGCAAACATTAATTTCATATATCTAAAAGTAAGTAGAAAATTTTCAAAAATTTTTGGAATTTTCCATCATTTTAATCATCATCATAACAACAATCTGATCAGAGGACAATCTGATGACACTGTGTCAAAGAGGAGCAAAAACTCAGGCCAAAAATCCTTTGAGAGCTTAGTCCCTGAAATTACATCCACCGCATCTGCTCAGAGCTCAGGGTATAGTATATGGAATGCATTTTCTCAGAGAGAATTAAGACTTGGACCTGAGCATCCTGCTGCCTGACCCATGTGCCTTTTCAGTCCTTCCCCTCCAATGCTTAGCCAGCTGGACTAGGTCCTTATATAAAAAATTGGCTACTCATGAATATGCAAATTACCTGAGTCTATGGTAGTAAATAGAGGGATGTCCTGAAAACAAAATATGATCAGTGTCTTCTTCCTGAACACTCTGAGTCTAACCATGGCCTGGAGTTGGGTGTTTCTCTTTCTCCTGTCAGTAACTGCAGGTAAGGTGCTCACCAGTTCCAAATCTGAGGTGGAGACAGGATGTAAGGTGACAATAAAATCCACTCTGCCTTTCTTTCCACAGGTGTCCACTCCCAGGTTCTGCTGCAGCAGTCTGGAGCTGAGTTAGTGAAGCCTGGGACTTCAGTGAAGTTGTCCTGCAAGGCTTCTGGGTATGACTTCACCAGCTACTATATGTACTGGTTAAAGCAGAGTCCTGAACAGGGACTGGAGTGGATTGGATGGATTTATCCTGGAAATGGTGTTACTGGATACAATAATAAATTCAAAGGCAAGGCCACATTGACTGCAGACAAATCCTCCAACACAGCCTACATGCAGCTCAACAGCCCCACATCTGAGGACTCTGCAGTCTATTACTGTGCAAGACACAGTGGTATAACCACATCCTGAGTGTGTAAAAAACCCTGGAGGAGCAGGAAAATGCCCTGAGCCTCAGGTGACATAAAGTCTTACCTTTAGACTTGCTGAGAAATTGTAATTTTGATTGTCCACTAATGGCCTCCTCCTCACAGACCTATTGTTCCTTTGTCAACTTTGTAAAAGAACATCTATGTATAAAGTGATGCTGGTTTAGGATAAACCTACAGTTCACCATAACATGTCAATCACTTCACCAGTGACAACCTCCTTTGAGATGTTTGTTACTCAGTGAAACAATAAAATGAAGCAGTGTGATGATTCATAATAAAAATACCAGTGGATCCTGAGAGACCAGAACTTTGAAATTGTTGGGAGTGAAGTATAATCTGAATTTGAACTATAAATATCAAATCACCATCTGTGCAAAATCTCCTTCACAATCTTAAGTAATAAGTGATCTCAGGTGTGTTGTTAAATCTGGCTGTGTTTTCCAACAGAAATTCCAGCCTCATAAGATGTGAATAATATTTATATGAGAATGCAAAATTCATGAAAATATAATTCTTGTACATTGGTGCGAATATTATTAAACCACTTTTCATGAGTTTCATTTACTAACAGAAGGTATGTACTTGTTAACTGAGGTAGGTTCTAAGTTTATACATAAGTGTTTGATCCCATAGTTACTTCCTTTCCTGTCTCAGTAATCATCCCTACAGTCACTAGCCACTCTCATAGTCCAATGAATACCTCTTGCCCTTCTTTGTTCTATAGAGTATTTTCTACTTGTGTCTCTGCATCCGCATGTGTTTCTTGTGCTTTGTTTCTGGTGACTTTCCTTCTGTTTGTATTGTCATATTCCTGTTTGTTTGCTTTTCCTTCATTTCACTTTGTTTTCCTTTTTCATTATGTATAGCTCCTGGTTTTTTTCAAATTAGATAAAGAAACACAATCAAGCTGGGAGAAAATTGGGAAGGTGTTAAGGAGCAGAAGTCAATCTTCAGAATATATTGAAGTAGGAAATGTATTTTCAGTTTAAAATAGAAAAAGAACTTTAAAAATTAATAAATAAATAGTTCTCATAGCATGTGTGTTGTATAAATATCCCGTATGCACAAGTGCCCATTTTTTAGGTCTCATTTCCTTTTAAATTGTTCACAGTATATCAGAACCCAGGTCTGAAAAGATGTAAGTGTAAAGCATATGTAAAATACATAATTCTAAGTTGTAGTGAAATACATTAATAAAATATCTGGGTTTTAGCCTCTTATTCTCTCTCTCTCTCTCTCTCTCTCTCTCTCTCTCTCTCTCTCTCTCTGTCTCTCTCTCTGTGTGTGTGTGTGTGTGTATTTTTAGGAATGAACTTTTCTAATATTTATCTCTAAGTGCTCAAAGCAGTTTCTATTAGAATAACTTTTATTTCTTGAGGATGTCCCTGCAGGTGTCCTAGCAGTAAACAAAGCATGGGAAGAAATGAGAATGTGAACATGGTAGAAAATAACTTTTTCAACCTGGATCAGACATTGAGGAGTCTATGCTAGGCAGTTTATTATAGGTATATTTCAACACAATTAAAGTTGGAAAAGGGTCTTTTGTCAACAATCAGTTCCATATCATTCCAAATCCCATTGAGCAATAAAGCTTAAAGTTTATGTATAGACCCTATTTTATGAAGTTGTAACCATGATGGTGGGTTCTTTTCCTAAAGTTTAGAGCCTTGTGTGCTCTCTGACCAACAACATACAGATCAGGAGGCCTTATATATCTGTGACACCTTCCCTAAGGATGGCTAATAGTCTAATCATGGAAGAGTTGAGATAATCATTCTGGGTAATTAGAGTGAGTTCTGTCCCTACAGATAGCAAAAAGATCAAGAGGTTATTAAGAACCTCCGCTCTCAGCTTTCTGAATGAAGTGCAGTTGTTTGATTTTTATCTCCTTCTTTTAGGAGACATACCTGTGTGACTAAAATTTCTTCTTCTCTTAGTGATTCTCTGTGAATAAAAGGCTCTTGTGCTCTCTAGAATCTTTATGTGAATGTCACCAATAATATTGATAAATATTTGTTGCCCTGTGTCAGTGAAAGAAAACATCAAAATAAAGTAGTTATGTATAATCTGAGGGACAGTGCAGAGAGCTGTGTTTCTTCACTCTATTAAGTATGTAGCTTTCTTAGTTACCCCCTAGAAAATTGATAAACCGTCTCCTAGGTTAGTTATGCCTTGTTTGTAGAGACACAAAATCTGAGGTAAATTACTTGTGTTAGTTCATAAAATTTATGTTATTCTTCTGGAAATGCTACAGAGACATGAATGACAAAATTTGAATATCCTCTCAGTCGTCATGAAGACAGGCTACCTTATTGTCGGAAAAACCCATCAATCAGTAAATTAGAACTTTCTTTTAACTCTAACCAAGCAAGTGAAAGAACTGTATGACACAACTTCAAGACTTCAACCAAAAAATTAAGAAGACATCAAAATATAGAAATATCTGCCATGATCCTGGATTAGGAGGGTTAGCATAGTGAAATGAACATCCTCCCAAAAGCAATCGACAGAGTCAATGTAACACACATCAAAATTTCAATACAGTTCTTTATAGAAACTGACAAGATAATACTCAACCTTAAAATGCTGGACAGCTAAAACTGTCCTGTGCAAGAAGGGAACATCTGGAGGTATCAGCCTCCCTTCTTTAAAAGTGTCCTACAAAGCAATAGTAATAAAAACATCAGTGCAATAGAATAAAACAAGAGAGGTTAATAAACAGAATCAAACAAAAATCCAGACACAAATAAACATATTTAAGGACACCTAGCTTTTGAGAAAGAATCAGAAATACACAATGTAAGAACAAAGCATCAACAAACTGTGATGGTCTAACTAAGTGTTTATATATAGAAGAGTACAAATACATTCACATCTGTTCCCATGAACAATACTCAAGACCATCTGGATCACAGACCTCAATGTGAATCTGGTTATCTTGAGCCTAAAGGAAAGAATATGGGGAATATCTTAGAATTCATGGGAATAGCAGACAACATTCCTAAGAGAACACCAATAGTACAGTTGCTAAAAACCACAATCAATAAATTGAACTTAATGAAATTGAGAATGTTCTGTAAGGCAAAGTTTACTATCTATAGGACAAAACAGTAGCTTAGAGCATGGTAAAAGATTCTCCCCAACTCCTCATTTGACATAAGGATGATATACAAAATACATACTCAAACTTACATCAAACTAAATGTCAGCAAACCAAATAATCCTATGTAAAATGGTTTTGAGGTCTAAACAGAAATTTTAACAAAGAATTCACTAATGGCAGAGAAGCACTTAAAGCAATGTTCAACATCCTTACCCAACAGTGAAATTCAAATCAAAATGAGTCTGAGATTTCATCTTACAAATGTCAGAATGGCTCAGATCAAAACTACAACGGCGGCAAATGCTGGTGACAATATGCTCACAGTTGGTGGTATGAGTGCATACTTTTATAGCTCCTCTGGATCACACATTTACATTAAAATTACCATTACAAGTAAGTATTCTTTCTTAATTAATATTACACATACATATTTTATTCATAACCTATGAACTTTATTGAAACATCAATTGTATATCCATATAAAAGAATGCTATAAAGTTTCAAACATGTGGTATCAAACAGTCTCTTATAATCATTACCATCAGCAGCATATTTAAATCTATCTTTAAATTCTTCCACTGACAGAAGGGTTTCTTCAGCTCGAAAATCTGATTTTGATTTGTTAGCACAGTTCTTGATGTTCCATTCACAGGGCTGAGCCTATGCAGCTCTTCTGGGTAAGGGTTAGTGACCTGGTTCCATGGTGTCCTCCAGTTTCATATTAATCCCTCAGTTCAGATAATGAAGAGAAGGAGAAGCTGAACATTTTGTATTGTCTGGCCTGCATTTCATTTTTTTAAATCATTTTTTTCCTGTACATCATAAAGTTTTTTTGTTTTTATTATTGGATAATTTATTTACATGTCAGATGTTATTCCCTTACCCGATTTCCCACCTCCTCATGCCCAGGAACCCCCTATTCCATCCTCCCTCTTCCTGCTTCTACTATGTTGTGCTCCCACCTACCCACCACTCCCACTGCCCAGCCATCGATTTCCTCCACATTCAGCATCCAGCCTTCATGGAACCAAGGATCTCCTCTCCCACCTATGCTGGACAAGGCCACCCTCCCCTACATATACTGCTGGAGCTATTATCCAACCCTATGTGCTCCCAGCCTGGTGGTTTAGACTCTGGGAGCTTTGGTTGTTTGGTATTGTTTCTCTCCTCATGGGGTTGCAAACCCTTTCAGCTCCTTCAGTCTTTACTCTAACTCCTCCATTGGGAACCCCTTGATCAGTTCAATGGTTAGCTGTGAGCATCTGCCTCTGAATATGTCAGACTCTTGCAGATCTCTAAGGAGACAGCTGTATGGGGCTCCTGTCAGCATGCACTTCCTGGTATCCACATCAGCGTCTACCTTTGGTGACTGCACATGGGATGCATACACAGGTGGAATGGTCTCCAGACTGCCCCTCCTTCAGTTTCTATACCAAACTTTGTGTCCATGTTTGCTCCCTTGAGTATTTTGTTACTCCTTTTAAGAAAGACCGAAGCACCCACACTTGGTCTTCCTTCTTCATGAGCTTCATGTGGTCTCTGAGTTGACTCTTGGGAATTTCAAGCTTCTGGGCTAATATCCAATTATCAGTGAGTGAATATCATGTGTGTTCTTTTGTGATTGGGTTACCTTACTCAGGATGATATTTTCTAGTTCCATCCATTTACCTAAAAATTTCTTGAATTCATTGTTTTTAATAGCTGAGTAATACTCCATTGTGTAAATCTATCACATTTTCTGTATCCATTCCTCTGTTGAAGGACATCTGGCTTCTTTCCAGCTCCTGTCTATTGTAAATAAGTTTGTTATGAACATAGTGGAACATATGTCCTTGCTATATGTTGGAACATCTTCTGGGTATATGCTCAGGAGTGGTATAGCTGGGTCCTCAGGTAATGCTATGTCCAATTTTCTGAGGAACCTTCAGACTGATTTCTAGAGTGGCTGTATCAGCTTGCAGTCCCACCAACAATGGAGGAGTGTTCCTCTTTCTCCACATCCTCGCCAGCATCTCCTATCACCTGAGTTTTTGATCTTAGCCATTCTGACTGGTGTGAGGTAGAATCTCAGGGTTGTTTTGATTTGCATTTCCCTGATGACTAAGGATGTTGAACATTTCTTTAGGTGCTTCTCGGCCATTCGAGTTTCTCAGTTGAGTATTATTTGTTTAGCTCTGTACACCATTTTGTAATAGGGTTATTTGGTTGTCTGGAGTCTAATTTCTTGAGTTCTTTGTATATATTGGATATTAGCCCTCTATTGGATGTAGGACTGGTAAAGATCTTTTCCCAATCTGTTGGTTGCCATTTTGTCCTATTGACAGTGTCCTTTGCCTTGCAGAAGCTTTGCAATTTTATGAAGTCCCATTTGTCAATTCTTGCTCTTACAGCCTAAACCATCCGTGTTCTGTTCAGGAACTTTTCTCCTGTGCCTAGGTATTCTAGGGTCTTCCCCACCTTCTCTTCTATTAGTTTCAGTGTATCTGGTTATATATGAAGGTCCTTTATTCACTTGGACTTGAGGTTTGTACAAGGAGATAAGAATGGATCGATTTGCATTGTTCTATATGTTGTCCTCCAGTTGAACCAGCACCATTTGCTGAAAATGCTGTCCTTTTTCAAGTGGATGGTTTTAGCTCCTTTGTCAAAGATCTAGTGACCATCAGTGTGTGGGTTCATTTCTGGATCTTCAATTCTATTCCATTTATCTTCTTCCTTGTCTCTGTATCAATACCACACTGTTTTTATCACTATTGCTCTGTAGTACAGTTTGAGGTCAGGCATGGTGATTCCCCTAGAAGTTTTTTTTATTGTTGAGAATAGTTCTTAATATCCTCGGTTTTTTATTGTTCCAAATTAATTTGGAATGAGTTTTAAATCAAATCTGTAATATCAAACTACAGTGTCATATTTGTGACTTTGGATAAGAGATATGAATCCAGTAACTTAATTATACTGACCTTGTCTATGTCCAGAATACAGAAGAAAGTGAAGAAATGATGTCCTCACACAAACACCATACCACTGCCCCTTACATATGAATTTAGGCAAAGTTTACCATAATTTCCTCGATTTGATGACTGCCATTATCCATTCACAATTCCTGGACCTCACCTGGAATTTAATTCATTCCTCCCCACTCTTTGCCTTGTAGGACTCCCCTTGAAATGCCCAAAATAACATGTGGCCAGTGATTTTCAGGACAAGCTTGACCAGTCACTGGCTTCCACTGCAGACAGCCTTGAGTTCCTTCAATGCCAGATAA
Organism: Grammomys surdaster; assembly: GCF_004785775.1. Lineage (NCBI taxonomy): Eukaryota > Metazoa > Chordata > Mammalia > Rodentia > Muridae > Grammomys > Grammomys surdaster. The sequence continues at coordinate 10,007 of NW_021618657.1, read as the reverse complement.
CCTCCTTAGCAGGAGTTAGTATCAAAAACCACTGGACTTAGTGAGTGAAGAACTGGCAGCCAATTGTGCTTTATGCTTCTATGTCAGTGAATCTGATCTGTTAGAACAAGGTGTGCAAATGCCCACAGAGCTCCTGGAGAAAGTCTGGGCAGGCTATGCTGGCAACACCCCTGTCCCTTGGTTCTCTAACCTCTTGGTAGCTTGGCTTCTTCCTCTCCTTTACCCCATACTAGCCATTGCAGCCTTGCTTTTTTTGATACCATGCCTCAATCAGTTTTCTACATCAGCAGATGAGTAGCATTGCAAAGATCACTACTATTCATATCTCGGTTCAATATCAAACTGTTCCCAACGTAGGAGACAGTTATTTTGATGACACTTCTTTTTTAAAAAAATTATTTATTTATTTTTTCCCAAATTGTAATTCATTCACACAGGGGTTATAAACACAGAAAGGCAGGATGTGGGGAAAGGGATAACACTGGAGTGTGGGTGTTCAGGGGGAATACAGATATCTTTCAGAACCGGGTATCGGCTGAATGTTCAGGGGACAGGTCACTATGACTCTGCCTATGAATCACTTGTCCTTACTACCTATTTACAAGGCCCGTGACTACTCAGGCTGGTAAATTTCCACAAAAGCTGCCTGTTTACAATACCTTTTAGCCATCTGTTTCAATGTTTTTCCACAGAGACCCAAGACTTGGTGTTAGTATACATGTATGACAGGCCTATTGCCGAGTTTAGGCCTATGGTTGATTTTAGGCCTTCAGTGTGTAAGCAGGGCTGCCCAGACATCTCCTCCCTTCTCTAAGTATAGAAGGGCTGTGGCAATTCTAAACTTGCGATGGCAGGGTTAGAGGCCTGATCTCCCGTTATTGAAGGGGACCTTGTAATGGCTCCGGTTCCCCTGTCGTTGTCCAGTGAGGCATGAGGGCCAAACCCATCCCAATGTCTTTTTCCTGGAGAGGGGATACTTTTGACATCAACCCCTATGCAGTCAGGCTTGTCCCTCAGGGAACCCAGAGAGGGATTTTTAACTTTTATTTATATTCCCTTGCAGTGTTTAGCCTCTCAGCCTAAGCAAGAATTCAGATCGCCAGTCAGAGGAGGTTCTGGGTGACCTCTCTCTGCTTGATCTAGGGGCAAAAGTCCCCTCTTTTAGGTTGGGTGGAAATAGGTTTTGGGAAAACCCTCTATAAAGTAACAACCTCATCTTGAGTCTCCTGGTCCTCCATAGCTAACTATGATAATGCATCTGAATAGGTTTTGCTACTATTCAGATCTTGGTTCAATATCAAACCATTCCGAACATAGGAGACAGTTATTTTGATGACACCTCTTCTTTATAAAAGAGAAAAGTAGCAGATGTGGGGCAGTATCCCATGCTGGGAAACTTGGTAAACCAGAGTGAGTTGCAAGCCCCAGAACTCCATATATACCAGAGAATGGTAGGAAATCTTTTACCTCCTTTTGACCGGGCTGCTGTTACATGACCACAGCACTCCCACGGATAGGATTGTGACAATCAACCACACAGTGGCAGTGCCCCAAACACCTCCACATGCAGATGAGGCATCCCTAACATCTCAGACCAGGAAATGGAAAGCATCTTCTGTCAGAAACCCCACCCACCCCACATATATAAGATCCTATACAGAAGAAATAAACATGTGTAAGAATTACTTATCATGGATTGTCAGAGAGCTTCCCTCATAAAAGGAATGGTATGTCAATGGGCAGAGAGCAGTCTCCTGAAACTTTCACCACTGGAAACTGCCTGGGCCTACCAAGAACACTTCCTGCCTGGTGGGCCTAACCTCAGTTCCTAGCTGTTGCACCTGGCTTGCTTGCCAAATACCCTGCAGGCTCTGGTAGGAGGAACAATGGCAGTTGCACTCTCTCTGCTAGTACAAGCCTGCTTACCACTTAGCAATATCTCCACATAGCAGCAGCTGCTAAAAAGAGACTCAACCCAACTCCTGTTTCCTCTTCACTTTAAAACTCCCATAGGAAATGAGCCCCAATATACCATGTTACATATCTCAGTGGACATCATATGGCCAGCAGATATGAGAATCTTTCAATCTGGTGTTATGTGCAAGGTTTATGTTCCACCTCCATCCTGGTTTTCAGATTTACTTGCAAAATATTTCATTATGTGATTAAGAATAAACTCGAGTTCCATCCATTAGCATGCGAATTTCAAGAAGTCATTATTTTAAATAGCTGTGTAGTACCCCATTGTGTAAATGTACCACATTTTATGTATCCATTCCTCTATTTAGGGACATCTGGTTTAGTTTCCAGCTTCTGGCTATCATAAAGAAGTCTGCTATATATATAGTGGAACATGTGTCTTTGTTATATGTTGGTGCATCTTTTGGATGTATGCCCACTATTGGTATAGCTGGGTCTTCAGGTAGAACTATTCACAGTTTTCTCAGGAACCACCATATTGATTTCCAAAGTGCTTTTACCAGCTTGCAGTCCCACCAGCAATGGAGTAATGTTCCTCTATTTCCACATCCTCACCAGTATCTGTTGTCACTTGAGTTTTGGATCTTAGCTGTTTTGACAGCTGTGAGGTAGAATCTCAGGGTCATTTTGATTTGCATTTTTTTCTGATGACTAAGGATGTTGAACATTTCTTTAAGTACTTCTCAGCTATATGAGATTTCTCAGTTGAGAATTATCTAGCTCTGTACTCCGTTTTTTAATAGTGTTATTTGGTTCTCTGGATTCTAACTTTTTGAGTTCTTTGTATATTTTGGATATTAGCCTTTTATCATAAGTTGGGTTGGTAAAGATCTTTTCCTAATCTTTGGGTTGCCATTTTGTCTGTGGGTTTGTGTTTGGGGTATAAATGTTCAGAATTGAGATTTCATCAGGTGGATTTTTTCTTTGATGTGTGTGTACTGTCCTTCCCTATCTTTTGTGATACTGACCCATGCAGATGTGGATGCTTGGACTGAACTCAGGGACCTCTGTTGGGGAGATTCTGGAAGTATTGTAGGAGCAGAGGGGATTGCTAGGGGATTGATAGATAGGAAGAACAACATCAGCTGGCTGGACAACCCAGTGTTCCCAGGGACTAGAACACTAATAAAGGAATGTACAGGGAGGGATTCATGGCTCCAGATACCTATGTAGCAGAGGATGGTCTTGTATTACATCAATTGGAGGGGAGGCCCTTGGGCCTGTGGAGGTTTGTTGATTTAGCATAGTGGGATGCTGGAGCAGTGCGCCTGGAGAGGGTGGGTGGGTGAGCATACTCATACAGGCAATGTGGAGGGAGGAGCATGTGGATGTGGGATGGGGATTTGGTGGACGTGTAACTTGAAAGTCGGATATCACTTAGATATAAATGAATGGAATGATTAATAAAATATAAAAAAACAATCAGCTCTAATGTTGTACTTAGAATTTCAGGTTACTGTGGGGATTCCTGAGGTTAATGATTATTACTCAGGGATAGTTAGGGATTCACTTTCATTCCTTCATCAAAAGTTCTTTCACGTGCTTTCTTTATCAAAACATCATTTCACCCATGTCTGCTTCAGGAAAAGATTCTTTTATGTCCTTTATATATCTATTATTCTTTTCAGTTTAGTACTTTTATGGGCTTCCTGAGTGGTTGAACAAGTGTGCCTCTGACTCTTGTGGCTTCTCTCGGGACTCTTTTACTTTTTGTTAATTTACCTTGTCCAACTTCAGTTTAATAACTTTTCTTTAAGCTAATGGCATTTTATTTTGCTCAGTTTTATTTTTACCTCATAGGAACCTATTCTTATGAAAGACAGGAAGGATGTAGATCCAGATAGGAGAAGAGATGGAAAGAAAGTGGAAGGAGTAGAAGAAGGGCAAATATATTCAGATTATATATTATATGAGCAAAGAATCTATTTTTAAATAAAAAGGAAATGAAACAATAACAAAAATAAAGTTTTGTAAAGATGCTACATACACACTAAAGTATAGATAGTGATATAATGTTTTTCCAATTTTCTTTGTCTTGTTTCATTTATCTTCTCTTGGCATTCAGATCTTCTAGACTTCCAACAGGGAGCTCACCATACAGAAGGAGGACATGCAAATAATCAGTTTACTAATCAAAATCACTCCAATCCTGATCTTGTACTCTGACAGAGGTGCATAGCCCTGAATTCCAGGGTCCCATCACTCAATGATCAACACTTAACATAAAATACTCAACAAGGATTTGTTGCTAAGGGGAGATTTTCTTGCTCATTTTTAAGTTTTCTTATTAATGTTTTTAGAGAATTTCTTATGTGAGTACTGTTACTGCAGATACCATATCTATAAACCCTTACCATTTGTAATGCTTGTGCCATGTGTTCTAGAACAATAGTATAGAACTCAAGTTTTATTTCTAGGCTTATTATCAAAAAACATGATAAGCTGCCTTCCTTCCTTGAGGTTCAAAAGCAGGGTTCTCCCTTTTTGATCCTCAACCCCCTGAATCTTATGGCAGGCAGACACCAGTGGCTGTGATATTGCAGCATTGGAAGAGCAGCATGACCGCTGGTACAAAATGGGCACAACTCAGGAATATTCCCAACATAAACTGAGAGTTGATTACAGCAGTGCTGAAATCAATGTTGGATTTAAATTATCTATTTCAGGTCTCCCAGTCAGTTATAGCTTCTGTATTCATGTGTCTCTGAGGAAGGAGATGAATGCCATGATTTCTGATGTGATGAATTTGGACTAACAGCAACCATATACATCTGAAATTTCTTGCCATTTCAACATTATCAGAAATTTGGTCTGACAGCTGCAGGACAACACTGGTGATGGTAAAGTTATGTCTGTAGGTTCCCAAGACACCCGAACCCAAGTTCTCAGGATAAAGGCGTCTTGATTTCCCCAGAGGAAAAGAGGGCATGTGATAAGAGACAAAGACAGAAGATAAAGGAGAGGATTTGTCCTGGAGTTTGAGAAAGGAAGTCCATCTCTGGATAGAGAGCAGACAGATGTAGCACATAGAAAAATGGCTGTTTATAAAGGTGATATGGAATACCCTGTGTTAGGATGAAGGGTTTATTTTTAATTGGACATGATAATTAGGAGATTGAAAGGGGGCTTTTATCTACTAATTTATTTATTCATTTAATGTCCTATAGCTTCACCCCTTCTTTCTGTTCCCCTTAAATACAGTCACTCCCGCCCTTGTCCTTCTCCTCTGAGATGGTTAGGGCCTCACAGGATATCACTGAACCCTGAACATCAAGTATATGCAGATTTAGGGTCATACTTTCCCATTAGGCCAGACAAGAGTCCAGTTAGAGGAATGCATTCCACAAACAGGCAACAGCTCTAGGGATTGTATCCACTCTAGTTGTGGGGGAACTCACATGAAGACTGAGCTTCTCATCTGCTACATATGTCCTGGGGGCTTTGGTTCAGCCCATGTATGCTCTTTGGTTTTTGGCTCAATCTCTGATAGTCCCTACAATTATGGAATGATTCCAATGGCAGAACTCTGAGATTCAGACCTTTCAACTGGTTTGTCCTTTTACTTTCCCTAAGCAGAATTGTCACTAATTATGTATTTGTATAACTGCAGTCTTATTTAATCACTGAGTTTGAAACTATTTCAGCTTCTAAGGTTCAGCCAGGTTCTGAGCTGCTGCAGCATTTCAGGTATTTATGTCAACAGTCTCTGTCCTGTGTACCATCATTGTGTAAGTTTTTTACTCCGTTTATTATACAATGTAGGGTGAGTGATTTACACTCTGAAAACAGATTCTCTGTTCTGGGTATAACCTGATGAAGACAGGAAAGACCCTGTTATCTCCTGTCATTATCTTTTTAGAAATGGGAACTGCAAAAGATAGATCCAACTGTCACCAAGGAGGAACCTGGCTTTAGAGGGATATTACAGTGATACTGACACAACTAAAAATCTCTGATGTATATATAAGTCATTATCCCCATTTAAACTAGATCCACTTCTCCCTTCACCTGAGCTGCATGAACACTGAAGTTAGTCATAAAGTATTTCTAAAGCCAGACTGTGCAACTTCAATGTACGCCATGACAAACCTAGCTGCATGGAAGCTCATGACCAGCAGGGGGCACAATGAGGCCAGGAATCCCCATAAAGAGATGACATAAGTGTGGAGGGGACTTTGTATCCCTCGTGGTTTCCTTTCTTAAGGGTATTAACTGATCTGCCCCTGCTCTGAATGACATGTGATGTCTCCATGCTCAAACAGTGTAAAGATTCTTTCTGAAACACTTCACAGATAACTGTTTACTTGTTTTTATGTGCTTTTTATAATTTTTGAATAAAATCATACAATGTTTTCTAATAACTGATTTTCTAAACCTACAATTTGTATTAGATCCTTCCTATCTTCCATTTCACCCAACTACACATTTTTTTTCTGAAAAAGTAAAATGAAAAAACAAAAAAGAAAGAAATTTGAAGGGGGATTAAAAGTGAACAACAACAAAAACAATACCACAAACAAAACAAAAGACACACACACGAACAGAGACACACACATACACATACACATATAACAATACACACACTCACACATACATACCAACATACACACACACAGTCACACACAGAGTCACACACACACACACACACACACACACACAGAGAGAGAGAGAGAGAGAGAGAGAGAGAGAGAGAGAGAGAGAGAGA
>NW_021618657.1:0-3312 GCF_004785775.1 Grammomys surdaster | reverse complement strand
AGAGAGAGAGAGAGAGAGAGAGAGAGAGAGAGAGAGAGAGAGAGAGAGAGAGAGAACAGTTAAACCCAGTTCTGTTGCCTGATAGGTAAATTTAAATGAGACAAAGATCTCAAGAAGGCGATATTGGAAAAATTATCTGCAGAAATAACACTGACTACATTTTTGTTGGCTGTCAACTGCTAAGCATTTCTTCCATGATTAATTGTGCTTAATATCTCCTGTGAGATTCCACTGAAGAAAACTAATTTTTTTTTTGTAGGTGAGTGTCAATTTCAGAACATCTTGGATAAGGCTGAGGGCCTGTGTTCATTTTCCTCTCTCAATGTGGGAATTTAATGTGAGTTGACTTGGTTCAGGCTCTGTACCTACAGCCCCAGTCTCCGTGAAGTCATATGTGTATCAGTCTAATGGTGTTTGGAAGACACTCATTCCTTGGGGTCATGAAACATCTTGGTTCTTATAATCTGCTCAATTTTAAGATATTTTACACTCTATTTTTATATCTATTTCATTATGTCATCTTTGTAAAATCCTCACACTTTAGTGGCCTAATTCTAGTCTCTAGGATTCTACAATTACATACAACAAACAATGTAACCAAACTTTGCAACATAAATATATAAGAACATGAAGCACTTTCTTTTTTTTTTTTAACTTGGTAGATTTTTTTTCTTTTTTTTTCTTTTTTCTTTTTTTTATTTCTTCTTTTTTTGAACATGAAATGCTTTTTTATAGCATGTTTTACAAGGGGAGGGGGTAAGAGGGGCCAGGTGGTGGAAAAGTACAAAATCTTCTTGGCCTGTGCCTTGAAACATGTCATGGTCTATATGGTACACTGCCTTGAATTATGATCTACCTGCTGTTCTTCAGAAGAAATGGTACACTGCTTGAGTTATGGTCTCCCTGCTATTCTTAAGAAGATACGGTACTCTGCTTTGAGTCTATCTGCAGTTGCTAAGCAGGATCTTGCAGTTACCAAGCTTCAGAGGACATTGTGCAGGTGGGGAAAGGTAGTGGGTGAGGGTAAGAGTGAGGGTCCTGTCTTCTGGCATCTCCCCCTTCTCTGTTTAGTTAGAGAAGGCGTCTTATGATCAATCCCAACTATGTGAATTTTGAATTTGGATGTCTAAGTATGGGGGGTCTTAGACAAGTTCACAACCCCAAAACACTGATGTGAGACGAGTCACATCGATGGTCGAAGGCTTTAGGCTGTCGACGATGGGCAACGTCAAGGGACTCTGATGTGGGTGAAAGGAGGGTGAGAGCCCTGTCTTAGGCCATGTAGGCTGCACCCACTCCCAGCACCACGCACTCCTTTTCGGCTGCATTGGGTGGGCCCCTGGGAAGTGGACCTACAATAATCCCGTCATTGGGCTAACTCACAGCCATCCTAGTCTCTTGTAAATGTTCAAGTTACCAACCATTTGTCAGTTTGGGGTGTAATATTGTCATAAAGGAAGGCTCCCCAATGTTAGTGGCCATATCAAGGGCGGCCTTTGTTTAGGAAAAGGCCAATTTTTGTTGTGGTGATCAAGAGGCCAAGCTCTCTAGCGAGAGAAACGAGGGCAAAGCCAGGCATACCAGGAACCCTTCTGGAGGGCGTGGAAGTCTAGGGGTCGACCGTAGGGGGAGGCAGGGGAGCTGGCAGCTGTGTCAGTCTCCTGCGGAGTCACTTCTGGATCCTCTTCAATTTTCGGCTGATGGTAATGAACTTCAACCGTCTTCTTGATGGCAGCATCAACCTGGTTCCGTGGACGACAGGTCGCGGGCGACGATCTCTGTCTCGCTCAATCTTGATGTCATGTACACATCCTCTCAATGAGTGTCCGTCCGGAGGGGTCTGTGCCTCGAGCCCCACGTCTGGGTGTTACTTGACCTGACCGGCGGGTCCTAGTTATTCGTGGGGGCGAGGAGGACTGCATCCTGCTATTCTTCAGAAGATATGGTACACTGCTTGAGTTATGGTCTCCCTGCTATTCTTCAGATGATATGGTACACTGCTTTGAGTCTATCTGCAGTTGCCAAGCAGGATCTTGCAGTTGCCAAGCTTCAGGGGACCTTGTGCAGGTGGGAAAAGGTAGGGGGTGAGGGTAAGGGCAAGGATCCTGGCTTCTGGCCCATCTGGATTAGAACTTCTAACAGCAGGCATCACGGGTGATTCATTTTTACCTGGAGAGAAAAAAGAAGGGGATTCTCAGGGAGATTTTTCTTCCCTGGATGTAAATTGTTATTCATCGTATTTATGGTTGGGCCTGGCTTTTTGAGGGTATCTATTTTTTTCATTAATATTTGTGGTAGCGGGTTAGCTGTGCCTTCTGTGGTACTGGACAGGCATATCAGTCCTCGGCTCCATAAGGGAACTGGGTCTGGGGCATTCCCTTTATGGGTATGAGGGTCCTTCTCTATATCTGTGGCAAAGTTTTGTTGGTCTTGGTGGTGCCCGAGGTCACCAACATGGTCAGCAAGAGATTTGCCATGAGCTTTCAGCTTTAGAGAGAGAAAAGTGAACAAGGCATGATGGAGAGTATTTCAGGGGGACTCCTTCTGAGGGGGTACCGTTCCCCCTCTTTTGTTTTTAAAGCCAATTTTTCAGAGTTCTTGTAAAATCAGGGCAGAAGCGCCAACAGTTGCTCCTTCCACACTCAGAGAGTCATGAAGACCTTATTTAAGGATATATAAATCTATATTAATAATCTTTCTTAAGGACATAGATGACCATCCAGTACATTTCCTCCAGTTCCATGCATACACTTATAGATTACATATTTCATGTTTTACCACTGAGTTATATTTCTTTTTCTAAATATACAACTTTGTCAGTTTTTTATTTATGATTTCTTGGAAATCTGGGACGATTCCTTCCTGTATATGCTGTGAATAGAGCATGAATACTGTGCTGTGAATAAACAAGGGTGTGCAAGTTTCTCTATAATAAGATGTATAGTCATTTGAGTACATGTTTGGGAGTGTTATTGCTGAATACAACGTAATTTAATAGATTAGTTTTGGTGAGTTTCCACTGGAAAAACAAAAAAAAAGAATTTTCATAGGAAAGTCTTCATCCTGGGTTAGTGTGGTTAAATCCCATGTTTAGAGATGATTCAGGCTGTAGTAGACCTCAGTTGTATTGATAAAGGTCATTTTGTCCAACTGCCTTATAAATAGATATGTTTACTGCAAATAGACTGAGCCTTGATCACAGAGGTTCCCACGTGTTGTGTGTAAAGTCTGATGCAGATATTCATGAGTGGTCAAATTACTGAGAATGATTGACAGAGTAATCAGTCACAGATGAGTAGATGATAACAAGCT
>NW_021618656.1:0-15614 GCF_004785775.1 Grammomys surdaster | reverse complement strand
GAATCTTCGCGGTCCACAGGCTGCACCAGGCGGTTGGTGACGGTGTCGCAAAGGGCCAATGTTGTACTTACCAATTTTCTATATTTAAAATAATTTTCATTAACAATTTCTCATTTTTCGTAATTTTTTTGGTTTTGTCATCCGTTTAATTACATTTTTCTATTCATTTTGTTATTATTTTCTCAAGTTTACACTTTTTTTTCTCAAATCTTCACTAGCTTTTTTCAACAATGTCTTCAAAACGATTTCTTCTGAAAAAATGGAACATTTACTGGAAAAGAAAATTGAAAAAATTGAAGACGTTGTTGAAAAAAACTAGTGAAAATTTGAGAAAATTGATAAGGAAAACATTGGATATGAAATGGAATATGATTCAAAACAATTTTTCTGATAAAATTGAACATTTACTTGGAAAAAAATTGATCAAATTGAAATCATTGTTCAAAAAACTAGTGAAAAATTAAGAAAAATAGTGAAAACTTGAGAAAAAATACAAAACGAACAGAAAACATTAATTAAACAGACAGATGACAAACCGAAAAGTTACAAAAAAGAAGAAATTTCTAACAGAATTTTTTTTTTTTTTTTTTGGTTTTTGGAGACAGGGTTTCTCTGTGTAGCCCTGGCTGTCCTGGAACTCATTCTGTAGACCAGGCTGGCCTCGAACTCAGAAATCCACCTGCCTCTGCCTCCCAAGTGCTGGGATTTAAGGTGTGCGCCACCACCGCCCGGTTCTAACAGAAATTCTTAACAAAATAGAAAGTTGATAAGGAAAACATTTGATTTGAAAAGGGATGGTATTTGAAACATTTTTTTTTTCTGATAAAATTGAACATTTACTTGGAAAAATTTGTTAAAATTGAAAACATTGTTGAAAGAACTAGTGAAACATTAAGAAAACTAGTGAAAACTTGAGGAAGAAAAAAAACCAAAACAAACAGAAAGCTTTAATTAAACAGATGACAAATCCAATAATTACCAGAAACGATAAATTTGTAACAAAAATTCTTAACAAAATAGAAAATGAGTTACCCAGACCCAATTCTCATATGGGTGGCATCCGTTGTTATCACTTTTGAACATCTAATCAATAAAACGTGATATCCAAGAACAGCGCGCTTTTTCAAGCACACGTCAGAATTCACGTGTAGGATAAAATACTCTATCATCAGAATACACGTGTTATATGAAATAGTCTAACGTCAGAATGTTCGTTTCTTCGTTCTTTTTCACCCAAATTTAGGACGTTAACTTCTAAATGTGGTTTAAAATTATATTTAAATAATTTCAAATAATCTTAATTTTATTTTGCACCTTAACTTCTAAATGTATTTCTAAATAATTTAAAAATAATTTTTAAATAATTTTAAATAGAATTAAATAATTTTAAATAATTTCTATGTCAATGTCTGCCATGACGCATAAAATCATAAACCATCATCTTATTTTTTAACTTTTCACATTGTTCTTTCATCAGATAGAAGATCTGAAGAAGTAAAATTTCACGTTCAGTGATAATATATTCCTGACTCCCATAATATCAACTGATTATACATTGGTAACTATATATTATATATTATACTCTAAGGAAATAATATTTCACACACACATACACACACACATATATATATGAAATAACATACATGCTTATCAAACTTTCTTATGTGAATAGCCCCACCTAAAAAATAAATCAATATTGCTCAATAATAAATTCGTTACTATGAGTAACGAATTTATTAGTGATCAATATTTATATATAAATTTATATTTCATACATATAAATGTATATTACATATCGTATATGTATATTATATAAATTATATATAAATATATGTAAATGCATTAATTATAGTAGATAATAGGCATGAATGTAATATAAACTTAAATAAACATATATTATGAATGTATATTACATATTATGTGTATATATAGTTAATATGCATAATATGTAATAATTATAGTTTTTCACTAATATTTATTGACAATATATTCTTTCCTCATAAAATATATACTAATTATTTTATAAGTTTTATAGAATATATTATATTATGAAGAAATAATATTTCACACACACACACACACACACACACACACACACACACATATATATATATATATATATACATATATATATATATATATGTATATATATATACACATACATATAATAAACATACATGCTTATCAAAATGACTTAGGTGAACGGTCCCAACCTAAAAAAACTCAATGCTTATCGATAATAGATTCATTACTCATATATTATTTCACATTTATTGATATATATCAGTAAACATATATATTTATATTAGATATGAAAATATATCATATATTGTAATTATGTACATATTTTTATAAGTTAGATATAAATATATAATCTATATTTACAAATATATATAAATAAATATATACATGTGCATATATTATAAACACATTATACAATCCTATATAAATATACATTATTTATATATCATATATATTTTACATATGTAATTAGCATATATAACATATATTGATTACAGCTTTCAGTCACATTTATCGATAATATATTCCTTACTCCTACCTATCATACTTATGGGTTATACTTTTACATATTATATTTTATACCCATATTTCCCAGCTGCCTCCATCTTGAATTCACTTCTGTTCTTTCTCTCATTTGGAAACCAGGTTTCTCAGACACAAAAATCTAATGGAACCCAGGTCAAGGTTAAAAGCTGAAGTAAAATCAATATAAAAAATAATCAATATAAACAATGTAATCCACATAACCAATATAATCAATATGAAAAATAAACACAACAGACTGAGAAGAGTTCCAATTGCATGAAGTTCTGCCTCTCTTCCAATGGTGAAAATCTACATCCCTTATGTTTAAATAATCATATAGGCACAATATGTGAAACGTTATTGAACTATCCAATAATAAAAAAAGACATGTTGAATTTCTTCATTGCCATTACTCATTTTCAGATGAAAATTTGTTACTGAAATGTAAATGTAATGTAAATATAATATCCAATAATTAATAGATAAGGATATTTTAACTTATGTCATATCATATTATATTATATTTAATATTAGTATATAATAACATATTACATATTAATATTAATGCATATTATAGTGTATAACATTTACATAATATTATCTAATAATAAATAAAATATATTTGTATTGCCCATTATACGTTTTCAGGTTGAATTTTTTTTAATTGTAGATGTAACGTAAATAAAATATCCAATAATAAATGAAAATATCATATTATATTAAATATATCATAGTATATTTAATATTACATTATTATTATAAATTAATATATTATATACTAATATTAATATATCAGTATGCTCTATTGTATAGAGTGTATTATACGATTTAAAAAAGGATATATTAAATTTGTTCATGGCAATGATCCATTTTAAGATTGTTATCTTAGTATATTAATATATTTATATATTTATATAATATATTATATATTATTATGATATTATTATATATTATTACATATTATTATAAATTATTATATATTATTAATGTATTACTATATATTGATAAGTATATATAATATATAATGTGTATTATATTATATATTATATAAGCCATATAATATATTATACACTTATATATAATATGTACTTATATATATTATATAACACTTAATATATAATATAATAATATAATACAAACAGTAATATATAATGTAATGATATTGCATATTATATTAATATATATGATATATATTATATTATATGATAATATTCATATATTATTATGATACATTCTATATATTATCCAATAATAAAAATCAATATATTAAATTTGTTCATGGAAATCATACATTTTCAGATCTTAACTTTTTTCTGAAAAGTAAAGGTCAATGAAATGTCAATAAAGTATCCGATAATAATAAGACTAGGTAAAATGTATCATATTTTATCATATTATACTATATACTCTTATATGTTAATTCATTATATAGCAATATTAATATATTATTGTAATCTAATATATTATCCAATAATAAATGAGAATATATTGAATTTCTTCATGGCCGTTACACATTTTCAGTTGATAATAAGATAAGCTTCAGCCATAGGACAGCATCTATACATTGGGTGTTCATATATGACCGTCTTCTTGTGTGACTTCTCATTGAATTTGATTGCTTTTATTAATACAGAAAATAGATAGATAAATAGTGAATAAACGATTGACAATTATTCACAAATAACTGCGAATACTGATCCAGCATCCACCACTGATGATCAATATCTGTGATCAATACTCTATTAGCTACAGGTCAGGGTTCACTCTATTTATTATTAATATTCCTGTTATTATTTTACACATCAAATTTTATTCTTTGTTTTCTTGACTGGAATGGTGATCGGGTGTCGCCTCAAGGGCATGACATCGTGAGCATGACATCGAGCGTGTGACGTCACGGACGTGACATGAGAACGGATCATGGGTATGGCATCATGGGTCTGACACGGGTCTGACACAGGTCTGACATGGGTGTGACACCACGGGAGTGAAATCACAGGGGTGACATCGCGTGTATCACGCATGTGTGAAATCACCGGTGCGACATCATGGGTGTGGCATGAGGGATGTGAAATCACGAGTGTGGAATCACAGGTGTGACATCATGGGTGTGACATCATGGGTATGACATCATGGGTATAACATGGGTATGATATGGTCAGAATCATGGGTGTGTCATCATGGGTATGATATGGTCAGAATCATGTGTGTGTCATCATGGGTATGACATCGTGGGTATGACATTATGGCTATGACATCATGGGTATTACATGGGTATTATATGGTCAGAATCATGAGTGTGACATCATGGCTGTGACATCATGGGTATGGCATCATGGGAATGACATCATGGGTATGACATGGGTATGATATGGTCAGAATCATGGGTGTGTCATCATGGCTATGACATCAGGGGTTGACATCATGGGTATGACATCATGGGTATGACATGTGTATGATATGGTAAGAATCATGGATGTGACATCATGAGTGTGACATCATGAGTGTGACATCATGGGTGTGACATCATGGGCGTGACATCATGGGTATGACATCATGGGTATGACATCATGGGTATGACATCATGGGTATGGCATCATGGGTATGACATCATGGGTATGACATCACAGACATGCCATCACGGGCATGACATCACGGGTATGACATCACGCTGTGATATCATGGGTATGACATCATGGGTGTGACATCACGGACATGACATTACGAGGTATCTCCGGGAAGGCGGACGTCTTCCACAACTGACACAGGAAGGGAATCCACACTCCCCTATAGCAGGTGAGCAGATAGTGAATCATGGCAGTGATATTGTAATCGATAGATACGAATACACATCTATTAATATCTATATGTATGTTCTATAACCTATATAATATAATGTATATTATATCACAATATAGTATGTGAATATAATGTTGACTCTTAATATGTTAATATTTATTATATTGATCAATATTATACATTGATATAATCAATTGTATATTGATCATATCAATTATTATAATGATCAATATTATATTTTGATATGATTATATTATATGGTATTATATGTAGTGTAATATATAGTACCATACATATAAAATATGGTATGATAGTATGTATATGACACATTATATTATAGGATATAATATATTAATATAACATTAACATATATCTTAATACAGCATATCATATTACTATAATTATACTGTATAACATGTAGTACCATACATATGAAACATGGTATAATATTATGTATATGATACACTACACAATAGGATAAAATATATTAATATAACATCAATATATATCTTAATATATATCTCAATATATATCTTAATTAATATACTATATCATGTTAATAAAATTATATTGTTAGATAATGAATTATAATGGTTATGAATTATAATAGTGTATAATACATAATATATATAATATAATAATATGTAATATATAATAATTGATATTAATATATAATAATGAATTGTAATAATTATAATATATAATATAGTATATGTAATATAATACAAAGTATTATATACATACTTTATATTATATATAATTTTATATGATATATAATATAATATTATATTAATATAACATATATTAATATAATATAATATTATTAAATTATATATATTAT
The DNA here is from genome assembly GCF_004785775.1 of Grammomys surdaster. Classification (NCBI taxonomy): domain Eukaryota; kingdom Metazoa; phylum Chordata; class Mammalia; order Rodentia; family Muridae; genus Grammomys; species Grammomys surdaster. The sequence goes on along the minus strand of NW_021618656.1, from coordinate 9,427 downwards.
ATTATATTAATATATTAAATTAATATAATATAATATAATTGTAATATAATATATAATATATATAATATAAAATATAAATATAATATATAAATATAATATAAATATATATTATATAAAATTTATTATATACATGTATATATATTTACATAAATTTATGTACAGATTTATATAAATTTATATATATGTGTTTATATAAATTTATAGTGTTTATATATATATGCATATATGTATATATGTATATATGTATATATATATAATATTTATATGTATGTATATATATATAATTTCCCTCCAAGTACCCCACCATATCAGGCCATATTTCATCTGACATAGTGTGTGTTTACAGCATACATACATGTTGCTTCATGCACGTGGCTCACGACCGAGTGTGCCAGGACACAGGGTTCCACAGAAGGTTTATTCAGGAGATCGGGCAAAGGTGATGGCGAGGAGGGAGGGGAAGGCAGAGAGGTCACGTGGTTTATGCCTATTTATATGAAATATACTAAATACATACAGACTGTTTACAGTAAACATGCCATGCACATGAAATGCACCATATATATTAAAAGCTCCATATACACTCAATACACTGTATACTTTAAACATACTGTATACACGAGATACACCGTATACGTTAGACATGCTGTGCGCGGTAGATAGGCTGTCAACAATGAATATGCTGTGCATGTTAAACATGCCGTGTACATTAAACATACTGTATACGTAAACAGTATTATATAAATTAAATATAACGTATAAATTAAATAAACGTATAAATTAAATATGACAGACAAATTAAATATCCCGGGGAAACAGGGCAACAGCAAGTGGGGTGGATAAAAGTCTGACCCTATGGAGGTGCTGGTTTGTTTTCCTTTGCTTTGGGGCTGGGCGGGTTAGCTCAGGTTAGCCTACGACTATGGAAGTTCCGTGGGAGAGCGGCGGTGTCAGAACACGGTGATCAGGATCAGCTGAGAAAAATTTTGGTCACACAGTGATGTATATAATATTTAATATATAGATAACACTGTTATTATAAAATATATTATGTATAGTATAATATTAATATTGATTAATGTTATATTAAATAATATATTAATTAAATAATAATATTAATATAATAATATAACATAATATAATATTATAATAAATATAATAATAATTATAATAAACATAATGATATATAATAAATATCATAATATTAATATTAACTATTATATTAATTAATATATTAATTAAATAATAATATTAATGTAATAATATAATTGTATACTATAATATAATAATATACTATTGTAATAAATATAAAAATAAACATAATAAATATAATAATATATAATAAATATTATAATATTAATATTAATTAATATTATATTAATTAAATAATAGTAATATTAATATTATAATGAGATAATATAATAATATAACAAAATAATATTATAATAAATACAATAATAAATATAGTAAATATACTAAATACAATAATGTATAATAAATATTATATTAATAGTAATTAATATAAAAACAAGGACATCATGCAGGAAAATGGATACAACAAGAAACTATCATCCTAACTGGGCAGTGGTGGCCCATGACTTTAATCCCAGCACTTGGGAGGCAGAGGCAGGCGGATTTCTGAGTTCGAGGCCAGCCTGGTCTACAGAGTGAGTTCCAGGACAGTCACGGTTACACAGAGAAACCATGTCTCAAAAAAATTATTTATATGACAAAATATAAGAATAATTTATTACTATTACTGTTATTGTTATTATTACTATTATTTTCTATATGTACACACTACATGCTGGTCCTTGCCATGTCTCCCTATAGTTCACAGGAGCACAGAAAGCCCCGCGATGGGTAGCCTGTGGTAGCCTGTGGCTGAGCAGGCTGCAGCAGGAGAACTGTATCTACCCTGTGAGCGCACTGTGTGTTAGCTGTAGTCTGACTGTGCAGCAGCTGATAACCAGGGCATTACTGAGCTCTAAGGCAAGCTGTTGCCATGCTATAACATATGTATACGTATATAGTATACAATATATTATTATATTACACATTATATATTGAATATGGTATATTATATATTTCTATATGTTGCTTATTACATAAATTACATAAATTGCATACTGTGTTCATTTATTTCTGAATTACTATTACCTATGACTGATGACTATTGATAATTCAGCTTTTTTTATTTATTTCAGATTTCCTATTATCTATGACAGATGACTATTGATTATTCATGATCATTTATTTCTCACTTACTATTATCTATGACTGATGACTATTGATATTTCAGGTTTATTGATTTCTGATTTACTATTATCTATGACAGGTGACTATTGATTACTCATGTTCATTTATTTCTGACTTACTATTATCTGTGACGGATGACTATTGATATTTAAGCTTTGTTTATTTCTGATTTACTATTAACTATGACAGATGACAATTGATTATTCCTGATCATTTATTTCAGATTTTCTATGATCTATGACTGATGACTATTGATATTTCAGCTTTATTTATTTCTGATTTCCTATTAACTGTGACTGATGGCTATTGATTATTCATGTTCATTTATATCTGATTTACTATTATCCACGAATGGTAAATATTGATTATTCATGTTCACTTATTTCTGACTTACTATTATCTATGACGGGTGACTATTCATATTTCAGCTTTATTTATTTCAGATTTACCATTAACTCTGAATGATGACTATTGATATTTCCTGTTCATTTATTTCTGACTTACTATTATCTATGACTGATGACTACTGATATTTCAGCTTTATTTGTTTCTGTTTTACTATTAACTATGACTGATGACTATTGACCATTCATGTTCATTTATTTCTGATTTACTATTATCCACGAATTGTGAATATTACTACTATCTATGACTGATGACTACTGATATTTCAGCTTTATTTATTTCTGATTTACTATTAACTATGACAGATGACTATTGACTATTCATGTTCATTGATTTCTGATTTGTTATTATCTACAAATGATAAATATTGATTATTCATGTTCACATATTTCTGACTTACCATTATCTATGTCGGATGACTATTGATATTTGAGCGTTATTTCGGATTTACCATTAACTATGAATGATGACTATTGATTATTCATGTTCATTTATTTTTGATTTACTATTATTACAAATGGCCATTATTGATTATTCCTGTTCATTTATTTCTAACTTACTATTATCTATGACTGATGATTATGGATATTTCAGTTTTATTTTTTCTGATTTCCTATTAAATATGACAGACGACTATTGATTATTCATGATCATTTATTTCTGACTTACTATTACCTATGACTAATGAATCTTGATACTTACGCTTTATTTATTTCTGACTTACTACTAACTATGACAGATGATTATTGATTATTCTTGTTCATTTATTTTTGACTTACTATTATTTATGACTGATGACTATTGATATTTCAGATTTATTTTTTTCTATTTTCCTATTAACTATCCCAGATGACTTTTGATTATTCATTATAATTTATTACTGATTTAGTATTATCCGGGAATGGTGACTATTGAATATTACTGTTCATTTATTTCTGACCTACTATTTTCTATGACTGATGACTATTGTTATTTCAGCTTTATTTATTTCTGATTTCCTATTAACTATGACTGATGACTATTGGTTATTCACGTTCATTTATTTCTGATTTCCTATTATCCATGAATGGTGAATATTGATTATTCATGTTCTTTTATTTCTGACTTACAATTATCTATGATGGATGACTACTGATATTTCAGCTTTATTTATTTCTGATTTACTATTAACTATGACAGATGACTATTGATTATTATTGTTCATTTATTTCTGATTTATTATTATCTATGAATGATAAATATTGATTATTCATGTTCACTTATTTCTGACTTACTATTATCTATGTCGGATGACTATTGATATTTGAGCGTTATTTATTACGGATTTACCATTAACTATGAATGATGACTATTGATTATTCAAGTTAATTTATTTCTGATTTACTATTATCACAAATGGTGATTATTGATTATTCCTGTTCATTTATTTCTAACTCAGTATTATCTATGACTGATGTCTATGAATATTTCAGTTTTATTTATTTCTGATTTACTATTATTTATGACTGATGACTATTGACTTTTCATGATCATTTATTTCTGACATACTATTACCTAAGACTGATGACTATTGATATTTCACGTTTATTTATTTCTGATTAACAATTATCTATGACAAATGACTATTGATCATTCATGTTCGTTTATTTCTGACTTACTATTTTCTATGACGGATGACTATTGATAATTAAGCTTTATTTATTTCTGATTTACTTTTAAGTACAACAGATTACTATTGATTATTCATGTTCATTTACTTCTGACTCACTATTATCTATGACTGATGACTATGGATATTTCAGTTTTATGTATTTCTGATATCCTATTAAATATGACTGATGACTATTGATTATTCCAGTTCATTTTTTTCTGATTTACTATTATTTACAAATGCTGAATACTGATTATTCCTTTTCATTTATTTCTGAATTACTATTATCTATGACTGATTACTATTGATATTTCAGCTTTATTTTTATCTGATTTACTATTAGCTATGCCAGATGACTATTGATCCTTAAGCTTTATTTATTTCTGATTTACCATTAACTATGAATGATGACTATTGATTATTCAAGTTCATTTATTTCTAATTTACTATTTTTCATGAATGGTGAATATTGATTATTCCTGTTCATTTATTTCTGACTTAGTCTTATCTATGACTGATGAATATTGATAATTCAGCTTTGTTCATTTCTGATTTCCTATTAACTATGACGGATGAGTGTTGATTATTCATGTTCATTTTTTTTCAGATTTACCATTATCCACGAATGGTGAATATTGATTATTCATGCTTATTTATTTCTGATTTACAATTATACACGAGTTGTGAATATTGATTTATACTGTTCATTTATTTCTGACTTACTTTTATCTATGACTGATGACTCTTGATTATTCATGTTCATTTATTTCTGACTTTCTATTATCTATGACTGATGACTATTGTTATACTTGTTCATTTATTTCAGATTTTCTATTATCTATGACTAATGACTCTTGATAATTCAGCTTTATTTATTTTTGATTTCCAATTAACTATGACATGTGACTATTGACTATTCATTTTCATTTATTTGTGTTTTACACTTTTCCAGGAATGGTGAATATTGATCATTCCTTCTCATTACTTTCTGAGCTACTATTTTCAATGACTTATGATTATTGATATTTAATCTTTATTTATTTCTGATTTCCTATTAACTATGACTGATGACTATTGATTATTCATGTTCATTTATTTCTGATTTACTTTTATCCACGAATGGTGAATATTGATTATTTCTGTTCATTTGCTTCTGACTTACTATTGTCTTTGTCAGATGACTGTAAATATTTCAGCTTTATTTATTTCTGATTTCCTATTAAGTATGCCTGATGACTATTGATTATTCATGATCATTTATTTCTGACTTACTCTTACCTATGACTGATGACTCTTGATAATTAAGCTTTATTTATTTCTGACTTACTACTAACTATGACAGATGATTATTGATTATTCATGTTCATTTCTTTCTGACATACTATTATCTATGACTGATGACTATTGATATTTCAGATTTATTGTTTTCTATTTTTCTATTAACTATCCCAGATGACTTTTGATTATTCATTATAATTTATTACTGATTCAGTATTATCCAGGAATGGTGAATATTGAATACACTGTTCACTTTTTTCTGACTTACTATTATCTAAGACTGATGACTATTGTTATTTCAGCTTTATTTATTTCTGATTTCCTATTAAGTATGACTGATGACTATTGGTTATTCATGTTCATTTATTTCTGATTTACTATTTTCCAAGAACGGTGAATATTGATTATTTTTTTATTTATTTCTGCCTTACTATTATCTATGAGTGATGACTATTGATATTTCACATTTATTTATTTCTGATTTCCTATAAACTAATACTGATGACTATTGACTATTCATATTCATTTATTTCTGATTTACTTTTATCAACGAATGGGCAATATTGTACATTTATTTGTGAGTTATTTTTATCTCTGACTGATGACTATTGATATTTCAGCTTTATATATTTCTGGTTTATCATTATCTATGGCTGATGAAAATTGATTATTCATGTTCATTTATTTATGTCTTACTATTATCTATGACTGATGGCTATTTATATTTCAGCTTTATTTTTTTCTGCTTTACTATGAACTATCAATGTTGACTATTGATTTTTTATGTTCAATTATTTTTGCTTAACTATTATCCATGAATGGTGAATATTGATTATTCCTGTTCATATATTTCTGCCTTACTTCTATCTATGACTGATATCTATTGATATTTCAGCTTTATTTATTTCTGATTTCCTAGGAACTATGAATGATGACTATTGGTTGTTCATGTTCATTTATTTCTGATTTACTATTATCCATGAATGGTGAATATTGATTATTCATATTCATTTTTTTCTGACTTACTATTTTCTATGACTGATGACTATTGATATTTCAACTTTATCTATTTCTGATTTTCTATTAACTATGACCGATGACTATTGATTTTTTAGGTTCATTTATTATAGATTTACTATTTTCCATGAAAGGTGAACATTGATTTTTAATGTTGATCTATTTCTGTCTTACTATTGCATAAAACTGATGATTATTGATATTGCAGCTCTATTTATTTTTGAATTCCTATTAACTATGACCGATGACTATTGATTTTTCAGGTTCATTTATTATAGATTTACTATTTTCCATGAAAGATGAACATTGATTTTCAATGTTGATCTAGTTCTGTCTTACTATTGCATAAAACTGATGATTATTGATATTGCAGCTCTATTTATTTTTGAATTCCTATTAACTATGACCGATGACTATTGATTATTCATGTTCATTTATTTCTGATTTACAATTATCCACGAATTGTGAATATTGATTATTCCTGTTCATTTTTTTCTGACTTATTATTATCTATGACTGATGACTACTGATATTTCAGCTTTATTTATTTCAGACATACCATTAACTATTACAGATGACTATTGATTATTCATGTTCATTTATTTCTGATTTACTATTATCCACCAATGGTGAAGATTGATTATTCATGTTCATTTATATCTGAATTACTGTTATCTATGACTGATGACTTTTGATATTTCAGCTTTATATATTTCTGATATACTATGAACTCTGACTGATGAGTATTGATTATTCGTGTCCATTTATTTCTGATTTACTATTATCCATGAATGCTGAATTCTGATTATTCATGTTCATTTATTTCTGACTTACTATTATCTATCACTGATGACTAATGATATTTCACCTTTATATATTTCTGATTTACTATGAACTCTGAATGATAAGTATTGATTATTTGTGTCCATTTATTTCTGATTTACTATTATCCACGAATGCTGAATATTGATCATTCATGTTCATTTATTTCTGACTTACTATTATCTATGACTGATGACAATTGATTTTTCAGCTTTATTTATTTCTGCTTTCCCTTGTACGTAACTGATGACTATTGATTAATCAAGTTCTTTGTTTCTGATTTACTATTATTCATGAATGCTGAATGTTGTTTGTTCACGTTCATTTATTTCTGTCTTACTATTACCTATGACTGAAGACTAATGATATTTCCCCTTTATATATTTCTGATTTATTATGAACTCTGACTGATTACAATTGATTAAAAAAGTTCGTTTGTTTCTGATTCACTATTATCCATGAATGCTGAATGTTGATTATTCATGTTAATTTATTTCTGACTTACTACTACCTATGATGGATGACTAATGATATTTCACCTTTATATATTTCTGATTTTCAATGAACTATGACATATGACTATTGGTTGTTCATGTATATTTATTTCTGAATTACTATTATCCACGAATTGTTATTATTGATTAATCACGTCCATTTATTTCTGACTTACTATTATCTATGACTGATGACTATTGATATTTCAGCTTTATTTTTTTCTTGTTTACAATTAACTATGACGGATGACTATTGAATAATCATGTTCATTTATTTCTGATTTACTATTACCCACGAAAGCTGAATAGTGATTATTTATGTTCATTTATTTCTGACTTACTATTGTCTATGACTGATGACTATTGATATTTCAGCTTTTATATTTCTGATTTCCTATTAACTATGACATATGACTATTGGTTGTTCATGTTTATTAATACTGAATTACTATTATCCACGAATTGTCATTATTGATTATTCATGTTCATTTCTATCTGACTTACTACTATTTATGACTGATGACTAATGATATTTCAGCTTTATATGTTTCTGATTTACTATGAACAATGACTGATGTGTATTGATTATTCATGTCCATTTGTTTCTGATTTACTATTATCCACGAATGCTGAATGTTGATTATTCATGTTCATTTATTTCTGACTTACTATTATCTCTAACTAATGACGAATGATATTTCAGCTTTCTATATTTCTGATTTACTATTAACTCTGACTGATGACTATTGATTAATCAAGTTCATTTTTCTCTGATTCATTATTATCCATGAATCCTGAATGTTGGTTATTCATCTTCATTTATTTCTGACTTACAATTATCTATGACTGATGACTATTGATATTTCAGCTTGATAGATTTCTGATTTCCTATTAACTATGACATATGACTATGGGTTGTTCATGTTCATTTATTTCTGATTTTCTGTTATCCACGAATGGGGAATATTGATTATCCCTGTTCATTTATTTCTGATTTACTATTATCAACTATTGGTGAATATTGATTATTCCAGTTCATTTATTTCTGGCTAACTATTATCTATGACTTATGACTATTGATACTTCAGCTTTATTTATTTCTGAATTCCTATTAACTATGACTGATGACTATTGATTATTCATGTTCACTTACATCTGATTTAATATTTTCCACTAGTGGTGAATATTGATTATTCCTGTTTATTTATTTCTGAATTACTATTATCTATGACCGATGACTATTGATATTTCAGCTTTGTTTATTTCTGATTTCCTATTAACTATCACTCATGACTATTGATTATTCATGTTCTTTTTTTTTTCAGATTTACCAGTATCCTCGAATGGTGAATATTGATTATTCATGTTCATTTTTTTCTGATTTACTCTTAATATAGACTGGTGAATATTGATTATTCTTGTTCACTTATTTCTGACTTAGTATAATCTATGATTGACAACTATTGATTATTCATGTTCATTTATATCTGATTATCAATTA
>NW_021618655.1:926-3819 GCF_004785775.1 Grammomys surdaster | reverse complement strand
CCAAGTATTCGAGGCTTTTCCCCACCTTCTCTTCTATTAGTTTCAGTAATCCCAGCACTTATGAGGCAGAAGCAGATAGATCTTTGAGTTCGAGGCCAGCCTGGTCTACATAGTGGGTTCCCAGACAGCCAGGGATACACAGAGATACCCTGTCAGGAGTTGAGGGGAAAAGAACAACAAAAAAGAAATAACCAATGTAGCAAGAAATCTTAGGTTTTGAAAGAAAGCTAATTTAAACCACTAAGCTAACATAATGAAGGATTTCAGATATACGATAAAAGGGGAACAGAGGATTAAAGAATCAGACTATTTAATATAGAAACTAGAAATAATTGGGAACAAGAAATGAGCATACAAAACTGAAACTACAGTAATAATATGACTGTATTTTCAAGCTGCATGTAGTGGTACACACCTGTAATCCTAGCATGTTACATGCTGAGGCAGAAGGGTCATGAATGCAAAGCTAGCCTGAGCTATGTAGCAAGACCCTGTCTCAAAAACAAAACAGACCTATCACACTTACAGAAGGCATGATTACATACCTAGAAATATACTACTACTAGCGATATAAATTCAGCTTAGTAGCAAAAATACAAAATTAACTTGCAGAAAATAAGAATTCTCATGTCTCCTGACAACATCTAGATGAAATAGATAGACCTTCTGAATCTAAAATAAGATTTAGGAATATGCAAGACTTTTGTTGAAAATCATTTCAAATCCTCTTTAAGACAAAAAAGATAGCAAAGAAAAATGCCAGCAGATTGTCTTTCTGCATCCAGGAAACTTCGTTCAGATGCTCATATGGTAAATCAAAGCAAATTTAATTAGGAAAATGCTGAAAAACAAAGATAGCAGGGGAGCTAGCCTTGTAAGATGTATGCCATGAAACCTCAATACTTGAAGCACTATGTATGGTACTGGCATGGGAGTACACAGAGTATGAACAGAATAGAAAGCAGCCTAGGAAATAGATGTATACAAGGGGATTTAACGTGTGGTGATGGCAGTGTATGACCAGATATATAACCAGCGGGGAAACATGAAGTATTCAGTACATGGTATCGTGATAACTAGACAGCTCTAAAGTTAAGGTCATATTACAGAAGATAGACCCAAGATTTAAATGTTTAAAAATAAATAAATGAATGAACCAGAACCCAAAGTACTGAGAAACGTATCAGAAGAGTGTAGACTTCGAAGATCTTTTTGATACAGAACCCATAAGCCTAAAAAGATGAATTTTCATTTTATAATTGTACAATTGTCTTCTAATTATGGTCTACTTAATGAGTGAATTTTTAGTTAATATATGGGGATATCTACATATGTTTCCTTTTAAAGTGCAAGTATGACTTTTGCTGGATTTGCCTAGAAGAATGGAAAAAACATAGTTCTTCCACTGGAGGTTATTACAGGTGTACTCGCTATGAAGTCATCCAGCATGTCGAGGAGCAATCCAAGGAGATGACTGTGGAGGTAACGCCTGCCTAAGTTGTGTATTCCAAGCTACTGTGGGAGAGGTTTACATGTCTTCATTGTGATGGGGCATTACATTGAATACACTTTAGAGTGCCCTTTAAGCAAAAAATAAAATAAAATAAAATTGGGAGCTTTTTTCTTTTGATTTTTTCTTTTTTTTTTTTGATGAAAATATGAAAAATATCTAATTCCAGCCTGCCTTTGTAAAGATTTAAAATCAGTTTTAGTATAATATCAGCAATACAGTATAATATAGTATATATGTGTGTGGTTGTTGCCTGCATATATGTCTATATACCATGTTTATGCCTGCATGGTGCTCACAGAGATTGGAAGACAGTGTTGGATCACTTAGGACTGTAAGCTGTAGTTGTAAGCTGCCATTTGTGTGCTGGGAGTTGAACCAGGATCCTCTGGAAAAGTAGGCAGTGCTCTTAATCACTGAGCTCTCTCTCCAATCCCCTCAGTTGTCTTACTTTGCTTGTCTACTATAGCCTAGATAATTTTTTTTTAATTTTTTATTTTATGTATGGGTGGTTTGCCTGCATGTGTATCTATGTGTACATATACATAGTGTCCATGGTCAGGGTATTAAATCCCCTGAAACTGTAGTTACAGGTGGTTGTGAGCCACCATATGGGTGCTGAGAATCACACACAGGTCCTCTGGAAGAGCAGCCACTGCTCTTAAGCACTGAGCCAGCCAGCTCTTAAGTCTCTCTCCATTGTGGTGACTATGAAGTCTAAGAAAAGTTCCACCTGACTTTTTCTTGGTGAGGATGCTCGTCTCGGCTTGCCAGCAGGCCCCTACTTTCTGGTCTCTGTCATGATGGCTGGGAAATAGAACAAGAAATCTATGGTGTCCGTTTCCATTAGGATAGCTCTATAATAATGGCCGCACTTAACCTGTCACCTCCTCATAGGTCCTGACTCCAGATGCAAGTCACATTTTGGGTTAGGGCTTCAATGTGAATTTTGAAGGGATACAAATCTATCTATAGTTGTAAGCCATACAATCAAAATTGGAGATGTAGAGTCAGGGGTTCATTGTTTTATCACAGAGGATACAGACAACTTTAAGATGCATTGATTATTATATTCTAGCAACAAAATAATAAATACATCTGCATGCATTGCTACTCAATACTAATGAAACATTAATCCCTCTCAAACCAATTTTAAGAATAGTTTCAATAAAAGTCATTTATGTACTTTTGTTTCCTAGGCTGAGAAGAAACATAAACGGTTTCAGGAACTTGACAGATTTATGCACTATTATACAAGATATAAAAACCATGAGCATAGTTATCAGGTATGTCCCAAATCATTACAAACGAGCTAAAATACCCTGTTAAGAATAAGTAAAGAGGCTGGGTGCAGGTGGATCTCTGTGAGTTCAAGGCCACCCT
>NW_021618655.1:0-916 GCF_004785775.1 Grammomys surdaster | reverse complement strand
TGTGTGTGTGTTTGTGTGTGCACGCATCTGCTAAGTAAATTGAGTGGTAGAGGGCAGTAGTGTCCTATAAAAGGACAGTATCCACATGAGCTGCTTCTGACATTGTCCTGAGTCCTCTTAGGCCCAGAGTGCATGCTAGCATATGATTAGTATCTATGAGGCTTCTCCTAATGCAGCCCTTGCTGTTAGCAGACAGAACTACACTGTAGTTTTCCTTCTCTATGCCCACTGCTGGTCTCTAGTGCTGCCAAAGTGAATGGATACCTAAAGAGCTTCCAAGAGGGGCAGGGTGTGTCTGGAGCTGCTTCAGACATCAGGTAGGAGTTTGCTAGAGTTGAGTTCTAGAAGCGAAGCCATGCAAGGAGCTAATTTGTGAGTTCCAAATCGAAAGTTAGAGGTTAAATAATTCCTAAATACAGACAGAGTGTTGATCATCATTGGGATACAATATCCACATCAACAACACAGAACATAAGCTCTGGTTTACTTATTTTTAAAGAACTCATAATTTGTATGTTAAAAATACATTTCAAACCTAAAACTGATCTGTTATATTTGTCTCAGTTCATAAAATAATTTGCTCTCCTCTTTTTTGTGAAAATAAGTTTTCTAATAAGACAACAGAAAAGTTAAATAGATTAAAGTGGAGGCAGCACTACTGGCCTGGTGATCCTATTAATTATCATTCTGTAGACTTTAGAGGTTATATGACTCTGCTGTACTAATACAAACTCAGGAGATGTCCACAGTGAAGCTGAAGGAGGTCTCAGATGTGTATTTCCCCATGGTTAGAAATGTGTCTGACATACAATAAACATTCAGTAAGTGCAAATTATTGCTTTTATTCATATTAAATGTTCCAAGCAACTTAGTAAAGCTGAAAATTAAAAGATGTAACAATTGGAAAGTGAAACAC
>NW_021618654.1:0-4847 GCF_004785775.1 Grammomys surdaster | reverse complement strand
CTCTCTCTCTCTCTCTCTCTCTCTCTCTCTCTCTCTCTCTCTCTCTCATTATGGATCAGGATGTAGCTCTCAGCTACTTCTCCAGCACCACCCCAGCCTGCTGCCATGCTCTCTGCCATGGTGGTAATCGACTAAGCTTCTGAAACTGTAAGACTGTAAGCAAGACCTCAGTTAAATGTTTCCTTTTCTAAGAGTTGCCTTGGTCATGGTTTCTCCTCACAGCAATAGAATAGTGACTAAGATGGAAGCGAAACAGATTTTGAGCAAAACAAAACAAGATGAGGATTTGGTACCTAAAATGAGTATGGCTGTGAATGAGGTAAAGACAAAAGAGAAGACCTCACTGGGCATCATGAGTTCTGTCTCTAGAGCCAGACCAACTGTTTCACCATTCCTGGCTTATGGAATCTGAGAGATCAAATGTGGTTTCTAAATGAATACTGATAATATTGTGTCCTTCATTCACTTAATCGACACTAAAGTCAAAAGGATAGCACATTGGTTTTCTTTTTTCAAAAAACTAAAGAAAAAAATAACCCTGGAAATGGATTCTAAAACTTCATACCAACCATCCAAGTGCTACTCTGAAGAGCAGAGAGGGAGTACATAAACACTGAGAAATTTTCCATCTGACTCTCTATTAAGGGCCTGAAATATTAATGGTGCTTTAATAACAAATCAACATCTATTACATTCATTCTTCAAGCCTATCGTCAAAGAGTAGGTCATGGCTTATAAATTGAAGAAGGATAGAAATAAACCTGCAAGTAGGATCAACAGAGCTCTTTTCATTGTGTATGTTTGTGTGCATGTTGGTGTGCATGTTGGTGTGGTGTGTGTGTGTGTGTGTGTGTTGTGTGCTTGCTCATTCATGTGTGCATAGGCCAGAAGACAAACGTGGGTATTTTTTAGGCATTGTCTACCTTGTTCTGTGAGATAGGGGTCTCTCATTAGCCTTGAACACACCTAGTAGGGTGGATAGCCAGTGAGCCATTGGGGTCTGCTTGTCTGTAGTTCTCAACACTAAACAAGTACTAGCCACCATAGCCAGTTGTTTTCATGGGTTCTGAGCATCTCTGAGCTTCATGCCTTCACATGGAACACTTTGCTGCTGAGCTATCTCTCCTGTCTAAGCTCCTTGCATTTTGCATGATGTCTCCTCCTCCATTATGTCATTGGACTAAAGAAAAACTCTGTGAGATTTTTATCATAAAGATTTGAAGATAAGACGCTAATGCCAGGTAGCCTCACTAGACACTTTTTGTTCTTTCCACACAGTTGTAATGCTTTCTGTATCCAGACACATGGCACAATATGTGAGAAGAAATGCCACACGGTACCACATAGTATACTATCTAAATGGAAACTGCAGCTTGTCCTTTGCTACTTTGTGGGACCATTTTTCCCACCTTTCTGGTGCCTTTTCTTCCACTTTTTCAACCCCCTAATACTAGATAGGAGAGAAAAAAAGGATAGAAAGGAAAGGGGGTGATGTTATAATTAGGCTACTTCCTGATAATCGTGGTCAAATTCCTTGAGGCACATTTATCGTCACTGTCAGGATATCTATTTTCTTGTTTCTTCTTGGTGCATGACTACTCAACAAAACATGCCCAACAACAACCAAGAACAGCCAACAGCAAACAATCAAAAACCAACCTACAGGGCTCTAGCATTTATATAACCCTTTTAAGAATCTCCAGAATTCTAAACGTCACACAGTCACAGAAACTATCTGCAGCTGGCAAAAACAAGCCCTTGCTAGAGCATGAGGCAAATCACAGTCAGCTGTTGTGGACAGTCTGAAGCAGCCCCACCCATGTCCCTACTTGAGATAAAGAAAAAAGCATATAATATTTCTGTGTTTTTATAAAGAAACCAAAGTTCTCACTACAAGAAACACCCAGAAAAACCAAAGCAAAACATTCAGCTCCCAAATAGCCAAAAACATGTCAGCCCCAGAGACCTGATACCAGGTGCAGAAATTCTGAAATAAGCATGTTACTGAAAAAATCATCCTGGATCATCCAGAAACATCTCTGGCATGAGAAATGTTATCTCCTCTCCTGGGATTGTAAGATGTCACTGACTATTTCAGACCTGGTTCAATCCATTTTGCAAGTGTAAACAAGTGTGAGATTCTGTCTTAAGAGAACTAGAGACCTGAATGACAGAGAAGGCTGTCCTTTGGTCTCCATATGCATGAGAACACACCTGCACCTGAACACACACACACACACACACACACACACACACTCACTCACTTACTCACTTACACACACACACACACACACACACACACACACCAGGAAATGTTATGAGATTCAAGGAGAGGATCTGTAAAGCAATTAGCTTTGTGCTTAGCACCATTTTAGTGACCATTTGTATCATCTCCCCTCTCCTTCCATGCTCTGAGACATGAAATCACCTAAGAAGCAGCTTCTGGCTCTAAAAGTCATAAATTCAACTTCTGACTACAGCCCATTTCTTCACAGCCCCCTTAATCATGTGGCATCTTTGATTTGACTTTATCATGATGTCCATCCCTTTGAGCTGTTCTCCTAACACATCAGTTCCCAGATTAATCCTCCCTTCACTCCACCATCGTAATCCATCACTTTAATCGGTCTCTAGGTTTTTGCTCTACAGCTACTTTGTCACACTGCTTAGCCAGCCCAAATCATCTGGCACTATTCCTGCCTCACTAGTCTCTACCCCATGGTAAGGAAAACAACACAGATATCCCCGTCCCAGCTGTGACACTGGCACATCTTATTATCCAAGCGTACCTCCTCCATTGCTCTAGAGAGATCTGCTATGCTGTCTGTAAGACCCCAGCTCCACCATCTCTATCAGCCATTCCATTGCAAAGTGATGAGCAAAGATTTGGTTATAAACTCTCAGTATTCAGATTCAGTACTGGGCACATTTAGAAGCCCCCAGACCTCTTCTTGCTTCAGAGGAAGATGTATCCTCTCTGCACTCTCTTCTGGACCAATGTATCCCTCTAGGGTGGTGCTTGCTTCTCAGTTGTTACGCATGCATTCTGTATTGTCAGGCTTTATCACACCAAAGATCAATGTGAGTATGTTCAGAATCCCCATACCTCAAAACTGAAAATGAACGCCTTTCTCCTCTGTCTTTTGGCCAGTTACTTCTAATACTGGTTTCTTCTCTCTCCTTCCATTACCGACCACTGCCCCTTGCCATCTTCCTTCCCTTGACCTTACTTCAAGTTCAGTGAGTAAAACATGGAGTTGATTATGACTCCCTTCCTTTAATTCATCTATCCTGTAATTCAAATGGACATCTATCCTAACTATATTGGATGAATACATTAAACACTATTCGTATTTCCATCCACCAGTAATGTGGTCTAGCCTTGCAAATTTATCCAAAGACACCTAATCTTTATCCTTATTCTATGACCATAGAAACACAAAAACAAGCATACAAAAAAAAGCAGAAAATGAATATGTTCTTGCTCTTTCTTGGCATTTTAAAATGGTCCCACTGCATCACAAGAACTAGTCCTTATGACCTGATTATAGTGAGCATGGCTGCCATAACACCTGCTACCAAAGGGCAGTGCATTTAGGGCATGGTCCCTGGGATGCTGCTGTTTTAAGGTAGAAGAACCTTTAAGAGATGAGGCTAATGTGAGGTGTGCTTTGAAGGAATACTAGGCAAGGTGTGGCTTTAAGGGATACTAAGGGATCCCAAATTCCCTCTTTCTCTCTTTATTTCCTGGAAATAGGTCGAGTGGGCTTGCTCTGACCATTTTCTGCCACATTGTGAAAACAGAACCCATTGAGCATGTATGAGGACTTGCTAAAGTGTAAACCTACACAAACTATCTCTCTTTATTAATTTTATTATACTTTTGGGGATTTTAAAAATATTTTTTCATACGATATATTTTGATCAAATGTGTTCCCTTCCCCTAAATTGTCCTGTATCCTTCCCATCTTGGTACATACTCAACTTCATGTTCTTTTGAAAAAATATGAAACAAACAACAAAATAAAACAAAAACCAAAATTACCAAAAGCAAAGAAACAAACAAAAAGCACCACAAAAGAATGGGGTCCATTTTATGTTGGCCGACTACACCTGGGATGACACCCACACTGTTAATGAAGCTAGGAACTTGAGACTAGTTAGGCCATGGGCTCTAGGAGAAAACCTACAACTATCATTCTCTTAAACAAAATAGCAATAAAATAACCAAAATGACTCCTAATGGTATATCCACAGATTAATGAACGGGTCAGCCCTCCTCAGGGAAGCTTCTTACAGCAGATGATGAGTAACACGGAGATCCACAACTGGATGGTGTGCAGACACTGAGAGACTTTGGAGCACTCAGCCCTAAACAGGATGTCTAGGCCAAACCCTTCCCCTCAGGGCTCAGCAATCTCTATGGAAGTGGGAGAAAGCACATTGTATAAGCCAGATGTGTAGGTGACTCCCAGGAAAACTTTTATCGTTACAAGCTCATTGCCTCAGCTATTTGTTACACTGACAGAGAGCTGACTGACACATAGCTACCTGAAGACTGAGACTAACTGAACACGAGCTCCCTTCAACCATGAACATATTCAACTTAGATCAGTTTCCCAATATCTCTTCAAACATGGCTTAAACTGGAGGTTGTTGATGGTAATATGTATATATATATACACATACACACACAATGAGATATAAACATCTGATTTTGGTATTCAGATATAAATGTATAAATGTATTTATATATAACATATACATGGTTCATATATCAGATATAAATGTATTATATTATATATTAATATAATATATATTATTTTTTACATTGGAAATGCTTTGGG
>NW_021618653.1:662-16917 GCF_004785775.1 Grammomys surdaster | reverse complement strand
TGAGGTCCCATTTGTCAATTTTTGGTCTTAGAGCACAGGCCATTGACGTTCTGTTCAGGAACTTTTTCCCTGTGCCTATGTATTCCAGGCTTTTTCCCAGTTTCTCTTCTATTAGTTTCAGTGTGGCTGGTTTTAGGTGGAGGTCCTTAATCCACTTGGAATTGAGCTTTGTACAAGGAGATAAGTATGGATCAATTTTCATTTTTCTACATGCTGACCACCAGTTGGACCAGCACCATTTGTTGAAAATGCTATCTTTTTTCCATTCGATGGTTTTAGCCCCTTTGTCAAAGATTAAGTTACCATAGGTATGGGGATTCATTTCTGGGTCTTCTATTCTATTCCACTGATCCTCCTGCCTGTCTCTGTTCCAATACCATGCAGTTTTTATCACTATTGCTTTGTAGTACAGCTTGAAGTCGGGGATGGTGATTCCTCCAGAAGTTCTTTTATTGCTGAGAGTAGTTTTCGCAATCCTGGGTTTTTTGTTATTCCAAATAAATTTTAAGATTGCTCTTTCTATCTCTGAGAAGAATTGAGTGGGAATTTTGATGGGGATTGCATTAAATCTGTAGATGGCTTTTGGCAAAATAGCCATTTTTACTATATTAATCCTTCCAATCCATGAGCATGGGAGATCTTTCCATCTTCTGAGATCGGCTTCGATTTCTTTCTTCAGGGACTTGAAGTTCTTGTCATACAGGTCTCTTACTTGCTTGGTTAGGTTCACACCAAGGTATTTTATATTATCTGTGACTATTTTGAAGGGTGTCATTTCCATAATTTCTTTCTCAGCCAGTTTATCTTTTGAGTAGAGGAAGGCTACTGATTTGCTTGAGTTAATTTTATATCCAGCCACTTTGCTAAAGTTGTTTATCAGGTTTAGGAGTTCTCTGGTGGAAGTTTTGGGGTCACTTAAGTATACTATCATATCATCTGCAAATAGTGAGATTTTGACTTCTTCCTTTCCAATTTGTATCCCTTTGACCTCCTTGTGTTGCCTAATTGCTCTGGCTAGGACTTCCAATACTATATTAAATAAGTAGGGGGAGAGTGGGCAGCCTTGCCTAGTCCCTGATTTTAGTGGGATTGCTTCAAGTTTCTCTCCATTTAGTTTAATGCTGGCTACTGGTTTGCTGTAAATTGCTTTTATTATGTTTAGGTATGGACCTTGAATTCCTGACCTTTCCAAGACTTTTATCATGAAGGGGTGTTGAATTTTATCAAATGCTTTCTCAGCATCTAGTGAGATGATCATGTGGTTTTTTTCTTTGAGTTTGTTTATATAATGGATTACATTTATGGATTTCCGAATATTGAACCAACCCTGCATTCCTGGGATGAAGCCAACTTGATCGTGATGGATAATTGTTTTGATGTGTTCTTGAATTCGGTTCGCTAGAATTTTATTGAGTAATTTTGCATCAATGTTCATAAGGGAGATTGGCCTGAAGTTCTCTTTCTTTGTTGGGTCTTTGTGTGGCTTAGGTATGAGTGTAATTGTGGCTTCAAAGAATGAGTTGGGTAGTGTACCTTCTGTTTCTATTTTGTGGAATAGTTTGAAAAGAATTGGGATTAAGTCTTCCTTGAAGGTCTGATAGAATTCTGCACTAAAACCGTCTGGTCCCGGGCTTTTTTTTGTAGGGAGACTTTTAATGACTGCTTCTATTTCTTTTGGGGTTATGGGACTGTTTAGATGGTTTATCTGGTCCTGATTTAACATTGGCAACTGGTATTTGTCTAGGAAATTGTCCATTTCATCCAAATTTTCCAATTTTGTTGAATATAGGCTTTTGTAGTAGGATCTGATGATTTTTTTAATTTCCTCAGTTTCTGTTGTTATGTCCCCCTTTTGAGTTCTGATTTTATTAATTTGGATACTGTCTCTCTGCCCTCTGATTAGTCTAGCTAAGGGTTTATCTATCTTGTTGATTTTCTCAAAGAACCAACTCCTGGTTTTATTGATTCTTTGGATAGTTCTTTTTGTTTCAATTTGGTTGATTTCAGCCCTGAGTTTAATTATTTCCTGCCTTCTACTCCTCTTGGGTGTATTAGCTTCTTTTTGTTCTAGGTCTTTCAGGTGCTCTGTCAAGCTGTTAGTGTATGCTCCCTCCAGTTTCTTTTTGTAGGCACTTAGAGCTATGAATTTTCCTCTTAGTACTGCTTTCATTGTATCCCATAAATTTTGGTATGATGTGTCATCATTTTCATTAAATTCTAAAAAGTTTTTAATTTCTTTCTTTATTTCTTCCCTTACCTGATTATCAAGGAGTAGGGTGTTGTTCAGTTTCCATGTAAATGTGGGCTTTCCATTCTCTTTGTCATTTTTGAAGACCAGCCTTAGACCATGGTGATCTGATAGGATGCAGGGAATTATTTCAATTTTCTTATATCTGTTGAGGCCTGTCTTGTGCCCAATTATATGGTCTATTTTGGAGAAGGTACCATGAGGTGCTGAGAAAAAGGTATATTCTTTTGCTTTAGGGTGAAATGTTCTATAGATATCTGTTAAGTCCATTTGGTTCATAACTTCTGTTAGTTTTACTGTATCTCTATTTAGTTTCTGTTTCCATGATTTATCCATTGCTGAGAGTGGGGTGTTGAAGTCTCCCACTATTATTATGTGAGGTACAATGTGTGTTTTGAGCTTTAGTAAGGTTTCTTTTATGAAATTCGATGCTCTTGTATTTGGCGCATAGATATTCAGAATTGAGAGTTCATGTTGGTTGACTTTTCCTTTGACAAGTATGAAATGCCCTTCCTTATCCTTTTTGATAGTTTTAAGTTGAAAGTTGATTTTATTCGATATTAGAATGGCTACTCCCGCTTGTTTCTTAGTGCCATTTGCTTGAAAAATTGTTTTCCAACCTTTTACTCTAAGGTAGTGTCTGTCTTTGTCACTGAGGTGGCTTTCCTGTAAGCAGCAAAAAGCTGGGTCCTGTTTGCGTATCCAGTCCGTTAGCCTATGCCTTTTTATTGGGGAATTGAGTCCATTGATGTTAAGAGATATTAAGGAGAGGGTGTTCTTGCTTCCTGTCATTTTTGCTAATAGTGGAGACATCGTTTGTGTGGTTATCTTCTTTTGGGTTTGATGGAAAAGGATTATTTTCTTGCTCTTTCTGGGGTATGATTGCCCTCCTTGTATTGGAGCTTTCCTGCTATTATCCTTTGTAAAGCTGGTTTTGTGGGAAGATACTGTGTAAATTCAGTTTTGTCATGGAATATCTTAGTTTCTCCGTCTATGGTAATTGAGAGTTTTGCTGGGTAAAGTAGCTTGGGCTGGCATTTATGTTCTCTTAGGGTTTGTATGATATTTGTCCAGGATCTTCTGGCTTTTATAGTATCTGGTGAGAAGTCAGGTGTAATTCTGATAGGTTTGCCTTTATATGTTATTTGGCCTTTTTCCCTTACTGCTTTTAAAATTCTGTCTTTGTTTTGTACATTTTGAGTCTTGATTATTATGTGACGGGAGGTATTTCTTTTTTGATCTAGTCTGTTTGGCGTTCTGTAGGCTTCTTGTGTGATTATGGGCATCTCATTCCTTAGGTTAGGGAAGTTTTCCTCAATAATTTTGTTGAAGATATTTACTGGCCCTTTAAGTTGTGAATCTTCACTCTCATCTATTATCCTTAGGTTTGGTCTTCTCATTGCGTCCTGGATTTCCTGGATATTTTGAGATAGCAACTTTTTGCATTTTGCATTTTCTTTGATAGTTGTGTCAATATTTTCTAAGGTATCTTCTGCACCTGAGATTCTTTCTTCTATCTCTTGTATTCTGTTGGTGATGCTTGTGTCTATGACTCCTGATTTCTTTTTTAGGTTTTCTATCTCCAGGATAGTCTCCCTTTGTGCTTTCTTTATTGTTTCCACTTCCATTTTTATGTCCTGGATGGTTTTGTTCAATTCCTTCATCTGTTTGTTTGTGTTTTCTTGTAATTCTTTAAAGGATTTTTGTGTTTCTTTAAGGACTTCATCCTGTTTTCCTGTGTTCTCCTCAAGTTTTTTGATAGTGTTATTTACTTCCTTCTTGTAGTCCTCTAGCATCATCATTAGAAATGATTTTAGATCTGGTTCTTGTTTTCCTGGTGATATGGGGAGTTCAGGACTTTCTAATGTGGGAGAACTAGGTTCTGATAATGGCAAGTACCTTGGGTTCTTGCGCTTGCCTTTTGCCATCTGGATCACCTTTGTGCTATCAGAGCTGTCTCTGACTGGGGCCTGTCTTTCCTATTATCTAGGTTGTGTCAGAACTGTTTGGGATGGGTTTTGCTGCTTGAGTTAGAGATGAGGCCCAAGATGTGCTCGGTGCTCAGGTGGAAACCGGAAGGGGCCGGGGCTCCGGGTCAGGAGCGGATTCCTGGATCCCAATGAGTCCCAGTGGGTCCCAGTGGGTCCCAGTTGCTCCCTGATTGGGGGCGAGCACTGCCACCTCCTAGCCTAAGAAACTGCTTGAGCTAGCTTGAGCCACGGAGAGCCCCGCTCCCTCTAGGTTCTGTGAGATTGGGTGCAGAGCTGACTCCTGGGATCTGCTCTGGCACAGACCAGAAGGAACCCACGCTCTGGGCCCTGGAGTGAACTCCTGGGTCCCAGTGGGTCCTAGCCACTCCCTGTTCGGGGGCAAGCACTGCCACCTCCTAGCCCAAGACCCTGCTTGGCACAGAGGTCCTGCGAGCCCCGCTTCCTCTGGAGTCTGCGAGATTGGGTGCAGAGCTGCCTCCTGGGATCCGAGAGTGCTCGGGCCCCGGCCGGATGGAGCCCGCTCCAGGCCAGGAGCGAATTCCTGGGTCCCAGTGGGTCCCTGTTGCTCCCTGTTTGGGGTGAGTGCTGCTTTTTCCTTACCTGGGATGCTGCGTGAGTTCAAGCTCCTGGGAGTCCCTGTTTTTCTTGGTTTTCTGCGGTTGGGTACAGAGCTGCTGCCTGCGACCTGCTCTAGGCTCGGTCCCAAACCGGAAGTCAAAAGGACACTTCTTAAAGACGTCCAGTTGTGTTCACAGTAAAATATAAAATGTAGCTGCCTGCGGCCACGGGTCGAATGGGTTCACCTGGAAAGAGGGCTGGGAACGAAAGGGGGACGGAGAGCGAGAAAAGATGAAGCCAAGACAAAGTTCTCTGATCAAGGCTCAATGGCTTCCATTTCGGACTTTCTGTTTAGCATTTTGCTCTACTTCTTCAAATGTTTCCCATGAGAGTGAACAACAGAACAAAGTCTAATTTAGGTCTCTTTGAGGCTCCCTTTATTAATTGTATTAATTTACATCTCTTTAAATTACCCTCCAGAATACTCTGAAGATAAGCGCACAAAGAAGCCCCATTCTTCACCAAAATAACAAAAGATATTTTCTAAGTCTCACATTAATACTCCTCTCATATGAAATCTACTGTGCTAAGCCCCCTCATTTAAAATCACTCTTAGAACCACTCTCTGCCCTGGTGCTAATACTTCAGCATATTAAGCTCCATTTAAAGCATCCAAACAGCCAGAATCGAATTTCCAACAAAAACAAGAACATGGACAGACCTATCACAATGTTAACCCAGTCTCTGGTACCCGCATTTACGTTAGTTAAGGATTCATCACAGACAACAAAGCCCATGAGTAAGACAACTCTTATGGAGGATGACAGTCAATTTGCGCTGACTGACAACCTAAACTTTCCTTCTATTAACACGATGTCAGGAATTCGGACACCATTCAGGATGACATAGTGCTAAAGGCGCCAGGGAAGGCAGGTTATTCTCTTCCATAGGCTGCCAGGAGGATGGTTTAAACCAAGCTGGCATGACCTGAGATTTTCAAGAAACCTCCATTGTGACACCCTTCCTATGACAATGCAACCCCATCCTCAGTAAGGCCACATATCTGATTAGTGCTAAATTCATGTAGGCCAAGCATAGTGAGACAATCAATACCATTCACTGGCACTAATTTGTCTCTGCAAAAAAAAAAAAAAGAGATTATATGGGCTATACCAAGCGAAAGGACCTTAGAAACTATCCAATGCCAAAATACCCATAGTCTAGTCCAGACTCAACAAAGCTCAGAATCCTAAATGTCCTTTTCTCTTCCTGAACTCTCTAAAATTCATTCCAGCATCAAATAAAAGGTTAACATAAGATCACATATGTACATCATCATAGGGTATATATAAACATTTCAAAACTTCACAGTGATGATACTCCTTCAAATGAAGCCAAAAATACAACTGCAAAAAATTCAAATCTTGTATTGACTTTATTGATGTCCAGCTCTTTTCAGGTTTGCAAACTATAATCCACTTGTGCTGTATAAAACAAACTCTCACCTTTGTCTTGTGGTGGTTCCAATCACTGATAGCTGTTTTCCGCAAAAGGCATCCCACAGGGTTCACTGAGGATCATCTGGGCTCTTACATAAAGAGCTTGTGTTTCACATTACAGATCTAGTTTCTGTGTGACCATAAGCTCCTGCCAATAGTACTCCACTGTTGCTGCTCTTCCTTGTGGTCATCCGATTTTACTGGACTCTCAAATACACCCAGTTCTTCTGCTTCCACCAGGCAGCACTTCCACCATGAGCCTCTCCTAGACAGTCTTCAAGGTACCAATCCTCAGCTTCATTGTATAACCCCATTCAGTCCTTGGACTTCAACAGACACTGAAGCAGCAATTTCCCCAATGGCCTTTCCTAACCACTCACAGGACTAGGCCTAAACTACTCTTCAGGATCCGTGCATTCTTTCAGTACCATGTGGAAGATTCTTACAAATTATCTGGCTGCCTTCAGGAGGGCTATCTCTGGAACACAGCTTCTTGGTGCTCTCATAAAATATTTCCAATATATTATACATCAACAATGACATTTTCTAAGTCACGGTTAATTCTTATCTCAAACTAACTTGATTCAGCTATCCAAGTAAACTCTACTCTTCTGGAATCTAAAGCCACAGCTACATGCCCAAAACTTCCAAGTTCTCTGAGTTGATGGTGCTGGCACAAGGACCCTAGTTCAGTGGCATTTATCCCAGCAACCTAGCCTCAATGGTTTGCTCACTGCCTAAGTATTGCTGTCATGGAATATGATCTGTAGTCTAACCTTGAACCCAGAGATCTCGTCTCACACACTTGATTTGTGCACCACAGTGTTTGGAACTAATCTTTTCTTTTCCTTTACCTAATAAAGAAAACTATTTTTTTTCTTTCTTTGTTCTAGGTTGGCCTTGAACTCAGAAATTATCTTGCCTCTCTCTCTTCGGATTAAAGATTTATACTATCATGCATAAACACAAAGCTTGTCAGAGCCAGTATTCTCAAGACCTCTATCCAAAGTTACTGTAATACCATGGCATGATTTTGAACAAAAGCCTCTGTTTTCCAGCCCATGATCTGGATCTCTGATTTTTCTCCCATTTATCGATTTTAGTTCACAACATAAGTAGTCATGTTGACAACTGACAGCAGCCATCTCTTTCCATCTCTTGGCCATTTGAATCAGAATTATATCTTCTTTTGTTCAAATGAAAAAAAACTGCAGCATTAAAAAGCCTACAAAATATAAACCATCACTTTCTCAACTGAAAATCTACAAAGAGAATCCCTAGCTGGGGAGGATATTTCCCCCTGGTATATTCTCAGTTACTTCCATTTAGTATCTATGTATACATGATTTAACACCATTCTACTTCCTGATACCCTGTTGTGAACACTATATTTGAACACCTCCATTTTGGGCTATCAGTTTCCCATTTTACTCTACTTCTTCAAATGTTACCCATAAGAGTGAACAACAGAACAAAGTCTAATCTAGGTCTCTTTGAGGCTCCCTTTATTTATGGTATTAATTTACATAATTTAAATTACCCTCCAGAAAACTCTTAAGACAAGCGCACAAGGAAGCCCTATTCTTCACCAAAATATGAAAAGATATTTTCTAAGCCTCATATTAATACTCCTCTCATCTGAAATCTACTGTGCGAACCCCCTCATTTAAAATCACTCTTAGCACCACTCTCGGCCCTGCTGCTAATACTTCAGCATATTAAGCTCCATTTAAAGCATCCAAACTGCCAGAATCGAATTTCGTTCGAACAATAACATGGACAGACCTATCACAATGATAAACCAGTCTCAGGTACCCACTTTTATGTTAGTTAAGGATTCATCATATTGAAGAGTCCAGAAGAGTGAGACAACTTTTAGTGAGGATGACAGTCAATTTGGGCTGACTTACAAGTTAAAGCTTCCTTCTATTAACACAATGGCAGAAATTGAGAAACCATTCAGGATGACACAGTGCTAAAAAGGCCAAGAGAGGCAGGTTATTCTCTTCCACAGGCTGTCAGGAGGATGATTTTAACCAAGCTGGCCTAACCTGAGATTTTCATGAATCCTCCATTGTGACACAATTCCTATGACAAAGGAACCCCATCCTCAGTAAGGCCACATATCTGATTAGTGCTAAATTC
The DNA here is from genome assembly GCF_004785775.1 of Grammomys surdaster. Classification (NCBI taxonomy): domain Eukaryota; kingdom Metazoa; phylum Chordata; class Mammalia; order Rodentia; family Muridae; genus Grammomys; species Grammomys surdaster. The sequence goes on along the minus strand of NW_021618653.1, from coordinate 8,476 downwards.
ATTTACGCTAAGCATAGTGAAACAGTCAAAACCATTCCCTGGCACTAATTTGTCTCTGAAAAAAAAAAGAGTTTATATGGGCTATACCAAGCCAAAGGACCTTAGAAACTATCCAATGCCAAAATACCCATAGTCTAGTCCAGACTCAACAAAGCTCAGAATCCTAAATGTCCTTTGCTCCTCCTAAACTCTCTAAAATTCATTCCAGAATCAAATAAAACTTAACATCAAATCACATATATACAACATCATAGGGTATATATAAACATTTCAAAACTTCACAGTGATGATACTCCTTCAAATGAAGTCAAAAATCCAACTGCAAAAATTTCAATTCCTGCATTGACTTTATTGTAGTCCAACTCTTTTCAGGTTTGCAAACTATAATAAACTTGTTCTCTATAAAAGAAAATGTCACCTTTGTCTTGTGCTGGTTCCAATACCTGATAGCTGCTTTCCTCAACATTCATCCCACAGGGTTCACTGAGGTTCATCTGGGCTCTTACAAAAAGCTTGAGTTTCACCTTACAGATCTAGTTTCTGTGTGACCATAAGCTCCTGCCAATAGTACTCCACTGTTGCTGTTCTTCCTTGTGGTCACCCATTTTACTGGACTCTCAAATACACCCAGTTCTTCTGCTTCCACCAGGCAGCACTTCCACCATGAGCCTCTCCTAGGCAGTCTTCAAGGTACCAATCCTCAGGTTCATTGTATAACCCCATTCAGTCCTTGGACTTTAACAGACACTGAAGCAGCAATTTCCCCAATGGCCTTACCTAGCCACTCACAGGACCAGGCCTCAACTGCTCTTCAGGATCCCTTCATTCCTTCAGTACCACCTGGAAGATTCTTACAAAATATCTGGCTGCCTGCAGGAGGGCTATCTCTGGAACACAGCTTCTTGGTGCTCTCATAAAATACTTCCAATATATTATACATCAACGGTGACAGTTTCTAAGTCACTGGCAATTTCTTAGCTCAAACTAACCTGATTCAGCTATCCAAGTAAACTCTAATATTCTGGATTCTAAAGCCATAGCAACTTGCCAAAAACTTCCAAGTTCTATCAGTTTCTGGTGCTGGAACAGGGCCTCTAGTTCAATGGCATTTATCCCAGCAACCTAGTCTGAAAGGTTTGCTCACTGCCTAAGTATTGCTGTCATCGAACATGATCTGTAGACTAACCTTGATCCAAGAGATCTGCTTGTCTCACACACTTGATTTGTGCACCACCGAGTTTGGAACTATTCTTTTCTTTACCCTTACCAAATAAAGAATACTATTCTTTTCTTTCTTTGTTCTAGGTTGGCCTTGAACTCAGAAAAACCCTGCCTTTCTCTCTCTTGGGATTTAAGATTGATACTCTCATGGATAAACACAAAGCTTTTCAGAGCCAGTATTCTCAACTTCTCTATCCAAAGTTACTGTAATACCATGACATGATTTGGACCAAAACCCTCTGGTTTCTAGCCCATGATCTGGATCTGTGATTTTTCTCCCATTTATCGATTTTAGTTCACAACATATGTATTCGTGTTGACAACTGACAGCAGCCATCTCCGTCCATCTCTTGGCAATTTGAGTCAGAATCATATCATTTTTGTCCAAAAAAAAAAATAACTGCAGCATTAAAAGGCCTACATAATATAAACGATGCCTTTCTCAACTGAAAATCTACAAGGAGAATCCCTAGCTGGGGAGTATATTCCCCTCTGTTCAATTCTCAGTTACTTCCATTTAGTATCTGTGGTTACATGATTTAACTCCATTCTACTTTCTGATACCCTGTTGTGAACACTATATTTGAACCCCTCCATTTTGGACTTTCTGTTTAGCATTTTACTCTAATTCTTCAAATGTTTCCCATGAGAGTGAACAACAGAACAAAGTCTAATTTAGGTCTCTTTGAGGCTCCCTTTATTAATTGTATTAATTTACATCTCTTTAAATTACCCTCCAGAAAACTCTGAAGATAAGCGCACAAAGAAGCCCCATTCTTCACCAAAATAACAAAAGATATTTTCTAAGTCTCACATTAATACTCCTCTCATATGAAATCTACTGTGCTAAGCCCCCTCATTTAAAATCACTCTTAGAACCACTCTCTGCCCTGGTGCTAATACTTCAGCATATTATGCTCCATTTAAAGCATCCAAACAGCCAGAATCGAATTTCCAACGAAAACAACAACATGGACAGACCTATCACAATGATAACCCAGTCTCTGGTTCCCACTTCTATGTTAGTTAAGGATTCATCACAGAGAAGAGACCCCATGAGTAAGACAACTCTTATGGAGGATGACAGTCAATTTGGGCTGACTGACAACCTAAAGATTCCTTCTATTAACACGATGGCAGGAATTTGGACACCATTCAGGATGACATAGTGCTAAAGGCGCCAGGAAAGGCACGTTATTCTCGTCCACAGGCTGCCAGGAAAATGGTTTTAACCAAGCTGGCCTGACCTGAGATTTTCAAGAATCCTCCATTGTGACACACTTCCTATGACAAAGCGACCCCATCCTCAGTAAGGCCACATATCTGATTAGTGCTAAATTCATGTAGGCTAAGCATAGTGAAACAATCAAAATCATTCCCTGTCAGTAATTTGTCTCGGCAAAAAAAAAAAAATGAGATTATGGGGCCTATTTCAAGTAAAAAGACCTTTGAAACTGTCTAATGCCAAAAGACCCATAGTGTATTCCGGACTCAACAATGCCCAGAATCCTAAATGTCTTTTTGTCTTCCTGAACTCTCTAAAATTCATTCCAGCATCAAATAAAACATTATTATACGATCACATATGTACATCATCATAGAATATATATAAACATTTCAAAACTTCACAGTGATGATACTCCTTCAAATGAAGCCAAAAATCCAACTGCAAAAAATTCAAATCCTGCATTGACTTTATTGATGTCCAGCTCTTTTCAGGTTTGCAAACTATAATCCACTTGTGCTGTATAAAACAAACTCTCACCTTTGTCTTGTGGTGGTTCCAATCCCTGATAGCTGTTTTCCTCAAAAGGCATCCCACAGGGTTCACTGAGGATCATCTGGGCACTTTCATAAAGAGCTTGGGTTTCACCTTACAGATATAGTTTCTGTGTGACCATAAGCTTCTGCCAATAGTACTCCACTGTTGCTGCTCTTCCTTGTGGTCATCCGATTTTACTGGACTCTCAAATACACCCAGTTCTTCTGCTTCCAACAGGCAGCACTTCCATCATGAGCCTCTCCTAGGCAGTCTTCAAGGTACCAATCCTCAGCTTCATTGTATAACCCCATTCAGTCCTTGGACTTTAACGGACACTGTAGCAGATATTTCTCCAAAGTCCTTTCCTAACCACTCACAGGACCAGGCCTCAACTGATCTTCAGGATCCCTGCATTCTTTCAGTACCACCTGGAAGATTCTTACAAATTATCTGGCTGCCTTCAGGAGGGCTATCTCTGGAACACAGCTTCTTGGTGCTCTCATAAAATATTTCCAATATATTATACATCAACAATGACATTTTCTAAGTCACGGGCAAATTCTTAGCTCAAACCAACTTGATTCAGCTATCCAAGTAAACTCTACTCTTCTGGAATCTAAAGCCATAGCTACATGCCCAAAGTTTCAAAGTTCTATCAGTTGCTGGTGCTGGAACAAGGCCCCTAGTTCAATGGCATTTATCCCAGCAACCTAGCCTCAATGGTTTGCTCACTGCCTAAGTATTGTTGTCATGGAACATGATCTGTAGACTAACCTTGAACCCATAGATCTGCTTGTCTCACACACTTCATTTGTGCACCACAGTGTTTTGAACTAATCTTTTCTTTACCTTTACCAAATAAAGAAAACTATTCTTTTCTTATTTTGTTCTAGGTTGGCCTTGAACTCAGAAATTACCTTGCCTCTCTCTCTTGGGATTAAAGTTGTATACTATCATGCATAAACACAAAGCTTTTCAGAACCAGTATTCTCAAGATCTCTCCAAAGTTACTGTAATACCATGGCATGATTTTGAACAAAACCCTCTGTTTTCTAGCCTATGATCTGGATCTCTGATTTTTCTCCCATTTATGGATTTTAGTTCCCAACATATGTAGTCATGTTGACAACTGACAGCAGCCATCCCCGTCCATCTCTTGGCCATTTGAATCAGAATCATATCTTCTTTTGTCCAAATGAAAAAAAAAATAACTGCAGCATTAAAAGGCCTACATAATATAAACCATACCTTTCTCAACTGAAAATCTACAAAGAGAATCCTTAGCTGGTGCGGATATTTCCCCCTGGTGATTTCTCAGTTCCTTCCATTTAGTATCTTTGGATACATGATTTAACACCATTCTACTTCCTGATACTCTGTTGTGAATACTGTATTTGAACCCCTATATTTTGGGCTTTTCCTTTCACACTTTACTTTACTTCTTCAAAATATTCTCCATCAGAGAGAACCGCTGAACAAAGTCTAATCTAGGTCTCTTTGAGGCTTCCTTAATTAATGTTATTAATATACATCTCTTTAAATTATCCTCCCGAAAACTCTTAAGCACACAAGGAAGCCCTATTCCTCACCAAAATTCCAAAAGAAATTTTCTAAGCCTCATATGAATATTCCTCTCCTCTGAAATCTACTGTGTCAACACTCCTTATTTAAAATCACACTTAGCACCACTCTCTATCCTGCTGCTAATATTTCAGCATGTTAAGCTCCATTTATATCATCCAAACTACCATTATCATGCTTTATTTATGTATAATTAAATCATGTATAGATACTTTAATGTATTTTTTTACATTATAAAATGTTTTTCTGATATGTCTAATTAGTTCCTGGCAGAGAATATTGGCCTTTTCCCATGCAAGTTGTTTTTGTAATGTGTAAGAGCTCTCAGAGTTAGGAAGCATCCTGTGTAACTCTTCCTCCATTTTAGTAACAAAGTCTTCATATGGCTCATCTTGTTTTTGTTTGATTCCTGCTAATAGAGTTGTCTTTCCATCAACAAGAGAAAGCCTTCTCCAAGTATCTACTGCTATCTTGGAAACTTCTTCTAGTTCTTCCCTCTCTAAACCAACTTATTTCTGGGAGACGTTATAGTCTTTTCTACCCAAGAGCATTGATATTGTAAGTATATCCTCCTTCTTCTTGAAGGCTAAATTCTGAACCACTTCCCATGCTCTAGCCTCATATTCAGTCCTCCACACTATAAAATGTGCAGGGCTAAGAGTGGACTCTTTATTCTGATGCCAGTCATAAGGAGTTATCCACATGCTACCCAACATTTCCACAATCTCTAGAGTGTATCAAACATTCGACCCAATGCTTTTTACAGAACATTGTAGTTCTTTAAGAGTTTTTAAAGGAAGAGGTTCCCATTGGGGTGTCTCTCCTTCAAAAATTGTTGCTGGGAATCAAAAGTCCAAGTCTCCTTTTGGCCTTGCTTCTTTTATGGCCCCTAAAAATCCCCTATTCATTGGCATTTTTCTTTCAAGCTTGGCTGATGTTGTTTTAAAAGTAGAAGGGGCAGTAGCTGAGGCAAAAATATCGTCTATTTCTGTCCTAGAAAGATTTTTATCATGTAAAGGATCCCTTCCTTTAGCAAGATCATACTCCTCCGTTCTTTCATCCAGTTCTTGTTATTCCTCATCACTTAACCAATCATCTCCCAGTTGTGCCTTGAGGAGATTAGTGGTAGATGAGGAAGTATTATATGACTTAGTTTATGTCCTCAGAGGAGTTACCTCATCCTCTGAGGGCGCTTCTTCTGCAAAGAATTCCACTTCTGGTTTTTCTTAAAGGAGGTCTCTAATTTGTATCCAAAATGAGAATGCTTGACTCAGGACCTGTCTAGGGCCATGACATTGATAAAACCTCCTCATCACTTGTCTTACCTTTTCCCAATTTTCTAAAGACATGCTTCCTTCCTCTGGGAACCATGAGTTGACACTCAGTACAAAGTCATAAAATGCTGCCAAACTCTTCTTTGAAGTTTTAGCACCTCTACTTTCTAACATATGATTTAATACCACCAGGAACAAGCCCCTGTTCTTGGAGTGTGAATGCCCCATGGTTTTTAACTTCTTGTTGTCTTAACTCGATGATTCTCTATCTAGGAGTCTGCAGCAATCTGAAGAAGTTCTATCCTTACCTCGAAATGTGTTTTTGTTAGAAAAAGGATTGAGAAAGCTTACCTGCTTTGAGCCCCATGTTTGGGCACCACAAAGTAATCATATTTTCAGAACTACAATGCTCATAGAAGAATTGTGAATGTTGTAGATAGCATAAGCTGTAAGACATTGATTATTTTAATCAGACATTAGAAAATGTGATGGCATAAGAGGCGAGTCTTCCCAATATAAAGCTTCTTCCACATCATGCTAGTGTATAGTTAGAAGCAGTGAATGAGCAACAAACAGATTCCAGAATGTTGGCAGCTTAAATGAGAAAATAAAGAGCTACCATCACATGCTTGTTGATTGCAATTTTAGTTTCCAGTTAAAAACTGTTTTTGATCTGGGTCTATTTCTTAGATGCTCATATTATTAAAATGTTATGCTCATATCAAACTCAGAATGGGAAAAGCTCACCATCAAACATGGTCTTAGCTTTTGGTGGGTAACTTTACTTGTAGGATGGATTCTGCTGAAACCAGCATGGACTCCCTCATTTTCCCCCTGCATCTTAGATCCCTTGTCACTGCTTCAGAGATGTACTGCTATGTTTTATTTCTGCTTTTTGAAACTGGAGATTGGAAATACAATCAGCATAAAATGTTTTGAAAATAATTACACACTGTTTTGTGCCTTGTAAGGACTTTACCAGCTGGGATATTTTGTAAAATTACTTGTTAGCTGCTGCCATTTTTTGGCTCTCTCTGCCTTCTTAAGGGCATTGAAATTGTTCTCTTCCAACCCAGTCCTAAGAAAGGCCCATTGAGATTTGCTAACACTATCACAAAAATGATATAATACAAATAGCATTAGCATCTATTGAGAAAATACAGGAAGATAGCCAAGTAGAACTTATGAAAGAAAGATGATACAGTGATACACAATTTCTCTCCCTTCTCACCCCTCTTTTTTTATGACTTGATTTCTCTGTGTAAACCCTGGCCAACCTGGTTTTGTCTCTCTTTTCTCATCTCTCTCCTCTCTCTCCTCTCCCCCTCACTCTCCTCTCTCCCTCTCTCCCTTTCTCCCTCTTTCCCTTTCTCCCTCTCTCCCTCTCTCCCTCTCTCCCTCTCTCCCTCTCTCCCTCTCTTCCTCTCACCCTCTCTCCCTCTCTCCCTCTCACCCTCTCTCCTTCTCTCTTTCTCACCCTCTCTCCACCTCTCCCTCTCTCCCTCTCTTACTCTCTCCCTCTTTCCCTCTCTCCCTCTCTCCCTCTCTCTCTCTCCTCTCATCTCCTCTCCTCTCTCCTCTCCCCCCTCGCCTCCCTCCATCCCTCTCTCTCTCTCTCTCTCTCTCTCTCTCTCTCTCTCTCTCTCTCTTTCCTCAATCTTTCTATAGACCAGGCTTGCCACAAAAACAGGAATCCACCTGCTTCTGCCTCCAGACTTTTGTATTGTTTTGTGGCTAGATTGTACACATTCTAATCGTTAAAGGTGTGAAGGAAAAATATCCTCAGGAGTTCAAAAGTTTTACAAGAATTTGAAAGCCATTGTTCAAGTGACACCCAAGGGTTTGAACTAATTTTTCTTTTTTTATTTGGGGCCACCTTAGTGTCTCTGACACATGGTGTTTGGAGGGAGTATAAGTAGGACTCAAGGGACTAGGAGAGGGCCTTGGCTTGATTGCATAGCTAAACACTTCTTGGT
>NW_021618653.1:0-562 GCF_004785775.1 Grammomys surdaster | reverse complement strand
CCTTAAGAAAAGGATAGCTGAGAATTTTTCCTGATGTACATGCTAGTCCGAAGCCTCCTGCTGATTAGTGCCTTCAGCTGAGTCCTGACTGTTCCTACTACTTTGTGCCACTGCTGCTGCTATCCCCACATTACTGAACTGGCTTGCTGGTATAGCCATGAAGAGTTTCAGAGTGGATCCAAGTGCTGCTGCCTACCTGTGAACAGAGCTGCTCATTAGATGTCATAGCAGATTGGAGTTGCTCCAAAGAACCATTTCGAAACTGGTCCACTTCCTCCATGTCCTTTCTTTTTCAATACCGCTGGTGGGTGATGAGCTAGAAGGAAAGTGAAGAAAAGTCATGAGAAAAGGCTTTCAAAAATTACAGTTACACGCTGTCTAGTGGGAATGCTATTGTATTGAAAGATTAAGTATATCATGCAATACAATAGAAGCTGGTAACATTGTATCCCAGGGACCATGAAATTTCACTCCTTCAGCCATCAGAATATTTAACAAAACTTCAAAAGAAAAATCAGGGACGTTAACACAAGCAAAGCTGTAGCACAATGTTCAGAGTAAA
>NW_021618652.1:0-2124 GCF_004785775.1 Grammomys surdaster | reverse complement strand
TATCTCCCTTTGTAATTAGAGAACATACTTTTCAACATACAGAGTATCTCCTCCTAGATTACAAGTCTATCTTGTAGAAACAGACTACAACAGACTGACATTCTGATATTAACACAGAAACACACACACATACACACACACACACACACACAGAGAGAGAATTAGCTGCATATGCACTTATGTCTATCATGGCACCATTATTTTGGAAATCACATTCCAAGATAAAAGTGGTAGTGGCTGGATCTTAAAAGCCACTAGAACACTAATGGAAATACCTTTTTGCTATTAAAAGAGCTTATTGTAGCAATATAAGTTAAGGAATAATGCATATGATCTTTTATACAATTCCTGCCAGAAGAAATTTGCTATTGGATTATTCAGGTTTTAGTCATCCGAAAATGGTAGGAAGTTGGCTTATGCATTTTAGACAAATCCTCAAATTGTGGATGACCTCTTTACCTAGATACAACTGAACCCCGTATTACTGTCTATAATTTTCACAGAAATTCAAAAACAAGAATCAACCTTAGGGCAAAAAATTTAAAAATAATAAAAAACATTAGAAAACTTACATAATACATTAAGCTTGTCTTTCTCAGACTATGAGAGATTTACTAAAGATAGTACCACTAAACTGTGAAAATGCATATACATTCACTAGTCTAATTCAGGTATTCTAAACTATTGCTCTTAAAGGCATTTCTTAACATCTCTGTTTTGCTCCTTCCCTCTGATAAATTTTGTTGTTTTAGAATGTCACATTGTAAGGAGATGATGTCATGCTTTGTTTAAATACAATGACATGAATTTTCAGGATTGAAGATCAGTTTAATACACTCCTCCTACATTTAGTCCCTTTAAATTACAATTTACAATCTGTTTCAAATTCAACTATTTACATTATGGTCCAAATTACAGTGTATTGAAAAGGTGACCAACAAATTCACATTATGGCCATAAATATCACTGGAAAATAGGTAAAGGACTGTCTTTTTTTTTTCTCAGTACTTGCTTCAATCTTTTCTAAATAAGATCTTGCTAGATCAAGATAATCTCTCCTCATAAACACTAGTCTACCATTTCCTATAGGCTCTTGGTTTTGTTTGTTTGTTTGTTTGTTTGTTTTTTTATTGAGAGGTGATCCATCCATACAATGCAAAATATATTCTCTCTACTATTATCAGCATAAAATAGTGGTTTAATGTGAGCAATTTTCCAACAACTCTGAATATTTTAATTAATAAAACAGTTTAAGACATGAAAGTGGAAATAGAAGCAGTAAAGAAAACACAAACTGAGGAAGTCCTGGATATGGAAAACTTAGGTTAGAAAACAGCAACAACAGATACTTGGCATCACTAACAGAATTCAAGAGATGGAAGACAGAAGCTCTGGCGTAGAAGATACAATTAATACAACAGTCAAAAATATTAAATCTAAAAAATTCTTAGCAGAAAACATTCAGGAAATCTGGGATAACAGGAGAAGACCTAGCCTAAGAATAATAGAGTACTACTCAGTTGTTAAAAACAATGACTTCATGAAATTCACAGGCAAATGGATGGGACTAGAAAATATCAACCTAAGTAAGGTAACATAGTCACAAAAGAACACACATGGTTTATACTCACTCATAAGTGGATACTAAGAAAAAAGCTTGGAATAATCACAATATAACTCACAGACCATGTGAAGCTCAAGAAGAAGGAAATCAAAGTGTGGATGCTTCAGTATTACTTAGAAGGGGGAACAAGATAATCACAGGGGATAGAGGGAAGGAGGGATAGAGAAGAGGTAGGGAAAAGGGCGGCAGGAGCAGGGGTAGGAGGAGATGGGAGAAGTACAGAGGGTCAGGATATTGAACAGAGGTGTGTAGCAGTGGGGGATGGGAGCTGTGAGTAGTCACCAACAAGTCACAGACACCAGGAAAGCAACAGGCTCCCAGGATCCAACTGGGACGACAATAGGTGAAATATCCAACAGAAGGAATAGAAAACCTGTAGAAACCATATACAGAGGCTAGACACTGGAAAAATATTAACCTAGAACTGCTCCTGTCTAAAGGAAATTCAGGGATATTCAGCATATGTTCTTACAAATTACATAAGGAATATCAGCTACATT
>NW_021618651.1:43014-45099 GCF_004785775.1 Grammomys surdaster | reverse complement strand
CCTGTGTCTTAGGCTAGTTGACGTTCTTCCATAGCCAGCACCAAAGAATGGTGAGCTCCTTATCTTAGGCTATGAGGGTTGCACCCACACCTGGCATTCTTGCCAGCAAGAATGTGCACCCAGGTTGTGGCCACTCGTAATTTCCATCATGGGGTAAACTCACAGCTCGTGGTGTACCTCTGGCATATGGCATCAACCTATTCCCGTCATTGGGACCAATGGCAGCTGGCCTGGAGATGAAAAGACGGAGCTGCCCTTGGCCTGTCTGGCGCGGTACCAATATGACTCAAACTCAAGCCCGATCAAGCAAATTCCATTATGGGGGAATAAGCGATCAAGGACTAATAGTTTGAGACAGTCTCCCTTACCCTACCAGGTGCAATGGAAACAAGTCCTCTGGGTGCAAGGGCTAAGGGAAACAAAAAGAGATTCAAACATCTACACAGACAAGGACCAGTCAGGCTAAAACTCATTGACCAGGTGCAATGGGCTGAGCTCTTGGGGTGCAGCGGCTGATGGATCTGTTTGTTGGCTATTTCTTTAACATAGACAACCAGATTTCGGGAGATGAACCTTGTTCTAAGGCCACAAGTGCTTGGGTAATCACAGCTTTGTCACGTTTCTGTTGATCTCTGAGCTTGTAAACCAACCAGAGCATGAACACTAATCTGCAACACAGGGTTGTACCAAACAGGCCTACTCCCACCCACACTTTAAAGAAAGAGAAGGCTGAAGAAATCCAGGAAGAAAGTCCTTCAGTCAGCGAAAGGTCCATGCGTGTCGAGTTGATGGCCATCACCGCTACTCGCAACTTCTCCAGAAGTTCATCAAATCCTTCTGACCATTCTCCTGCTAGGTAACGAGACAATTGTCTGGATAAATTAGCTGCTCGAGTAAAGTTTTCATATTGAACACTAGTAATACAGAGTGTTCTCAGTTTTCTTTCACATCCCAATTGTGCCAATTGAAAGAGAATATCCAATCTTTCTTCTACCAAATCTAGGCGCTGATTAACAATCATCAATCCGCCTTTCAATTCAGCACTCGAGAAGTATGGATGTTGACTGCCTCTGCCACTGTATCGGACAGCTGATTAAGGCTGCTGCTGTTTGGACTTTGGTTGTCATAGCAATCCCAGCAGCTGTAGCTGCAATGGCACTAACTGATATCGCCGTTATTATGGCTGCAATTATGCCAAAGTCTCTTTTTTGTCTGAATAATGATAGAGTAGAGGGTGTTTAAACAGGAACAGGAACCCATCGTGGCACTCTGGCAACCATGGCACGCTTAGCTTGTCCAACAGCCCAACACTGAGACATCATGCATGAATCATTAGTGCATTTTTCAAATGAGGAGTTTGAAAGAATAAACAAGAAGGGTGGAAAGACACACACTGGGGTAGGTGAAAATACCGTTTGATTTACAATAATCTTGTTAACTCCAGTAATTGACTGAATAGGATTTGTAAACTGAGGGATCGGATCTGAACTCTGTTTCACCATAGTTCCATTAATAACTCCAGTAAAGGATGTTCTTCCTGCCGCTCCGCCCTGGAGAAAGGCTAGCGGGTTGAGGTTGGTACAACTGTCATTAACTCCACAGAGTAGCCATTTGTGAAAAGGATTCATACTAATGCTCTGTAGAAAAGGACCTTTTCTCATTATCGTGTCAGCTCCAGGATCTCCCAACATATTGGGTGAAAAGGAAAAGGTTTCATTGGTATCTGCCCATCGTGTTACTCTGGATTGACAATCAGACCAGGGCAGAACAACTCCCTCATCTTCTAGACTACAAAAGGGAGAGACCTTAGGTTAACGAGGATGTTCTCCATCAATAAGTTTGGGTGATAAAAATGTTCCATCTATCCAAATGGCTGGTTGTAAAAAGGACTGTGAGAACTCTTTGACATAACTATTGTCCTTTTCATTATTATTCTTTTTGGTTGTTAATTTAACCCAGCTTCTCTTTTCATAAAACCACCCCAAGGTTCTCTTCGAGAGAGTTATACAGTTTCCTGTCTCAGTAATCTGGAAACAGAGAGAACCCCGTTCAGGCAAGGAACGATTTTCCCCCCCCGGGGGGGGG